>NC_056439.1:29710564-30010564 GCF_018296145.1 Oncorhynchus tshawytscha | reverse complement strand
ACCAATTGTGCAATTTTCATCATAGGTACACTTCAACTATGACAGAGAAAATGCGGGGGAAAAAAATCCAGAAAATCACATTGTAGGATTTTTAATGAATTGATTTGCAAATTATGGTGGAAAATAAGTATTTGGTCAATAACAAAAGTTTATCTCAATACTTTGTTATATACCCTTTGTTGGCAATGACAGAGGTCAAACGTTTTCTGTAAGTCTTCACAAGGTTTTCACACACTGTTGCTGGTATTTTGGCCCATTCCTCCATGCAGATCTCCTCTAGAGCAGTGATGTTTTGGGGCTGTTGCTGGGCAACACGGACTTTCAACTCCCTCCAAAGATTTTCTATGGGGTTGATATCTGGAGACTGGCTAGGCCACTCCAGGACCTTGAAATGCTTCTTACGAAGCCACTCCTTCGTTGCCCGGGCGGTGTGTTTGGGATCATTGTCATGCTGAAAGACCCAGCCAAGTTTCATCTTCAATGCCCTTGCTGATGGAAGGAGGTTTTCACTCAAAATCTCACGATGCATGGCCCCATTCATTCTTTCCTTTACACGGATCAGTCGTCCTGGTCCCTTTGCAGAAAAACAGCCCCAAAGTATGATGTTTCCACCCCCATGCTTCACAGTAGGTATGGTGTTCTTTGGATGCAACTCAGCATTCTTTGTCCTCCAAAGACGACGAGTTGAGTTTTTACCAAAAAGCTCTATTTTGGTTTCATCTGACCATATGACATTCTCCCAATCTTCTTCTGGATCGTCCAAATGCTCTCTAGCAAACTTCAGACGGGCCTGGACATGTACTGGCTTAAGCAGGGGGACACGTCTGGCACTGCAGGATTTGAGTCCCTGGCGGCGTAGTGTGTTTGTTACTTTGGTCCCAGCTCTCTGCAGGTCATTCACTAGGTCCCCCCGTGTGGTTCTGGGATTTTTGCTCACCGTTCTTGTGATCATTTTGATCCCACGGGGTGAGATCTTGCGTGGAGCCCTAGATCGAGGGAGATTATCAGTGGTCTTGTATGTCTTCCATTTCCTAATAATTGCTCCCACAGTTGATTTCTTCAAACCAAGCTGCTTACCTATTGCAGATTCAGTCTTCCCAGCCTGGTGCAGGTCTACAATTTTGTTTCTGGTGTCCTTTGACAGCTCTTTGGTCTTGGCCATAGTGGAGTTTGGAGTGTGACTGTTTGAGGTTGTGGACAGGTGTCTTATATACTGATAACAAGTTCAAACAGGTTCCATTAATACAGGTAACGAGTGGAGGACAGAGGAGCCTCTTAAAGAAGAAGTTACAGGTCTGTGAGAGCCAGAAATCTTGCTTGTTTGTAGGTGACCAAATACTTATTTTCTATCATAATTTGCAAATAAATTCATTAAAAATCCTACAATGTGATTTTCTGGATTGGCGGGTGGTGGGACACAATGCAGATAGCCCGGTTAGCCAATGTGCGGGAGCACTGGTTGGTCGGGCCAATTGAGGTAGTATGTACATGAATGCAGCGTTAAAGTGACTATGCATATATGATAAACAGAGAGTAGCAGCAGCGTAAAAGAGGGGTTGGGGGAGACACACACACAATGCAAATAGTCCGGGTAACCATTTGGTTACCTTTACAGGTGTCTTATGACTTGGGGGTAAAAACTGTTGAGAGGCCTTTTTGTCCTAGACTTGGCACTCCAGTACTGCTTGCCATTCGGTAGTAGAGAGAACAGTCTATGACTGGGGTGGCTGGGGTCTTTGACAATTGTTAGGGCCTTCCTCTGACAACGCCTGGTGTAGAGGTCCTGGATGGCAGGCAGCTTTGCCCCAGTGATGTACTTGGCTGTACGCTCTACCCTCTGAAGTGCCTCAGATGCCGAGCAATTGCCGTACCAGGCAGTGATGCAACCAGTCAGGATGCTCTCGATGTTGCAGTTGTAGAACCTTTTGAGGATCTCAGGACCATTGCCAAATCTTTTTAGTTTCCTGAGGGGGAATAGGCATTGTCGTGCCCTCTTCACGACTGTCTTGGTGTGTTTGGACCATTCTAGTTTGTTGCTAATGTGGACAGCAAGGAACTTGAAGCTCTCAACCTTCTCCACTACAGCCCCGTCGATGAGAATGGGGGCGTGCTCGGTGCTCCTTTTCCTGTAGTCCACAATCATCTCCTTAGTCTTGGTTACATTGAGGGATAGGTTGTTATGCTGGCACCACCCTATAGGCTGTCTCATCGTTGTCGGTGATCAGGCCTACCACTGTTGTGTCATCTGCAAACTTAATGATGGTGTTGGAGTCGTGCCTGGCCATGCAATACAGGAGGGGACTGAGCACGCACCCCTGGGGAGCTCCAGTGTTGAGGATCAGTGTGGCAGATGTGTTGCTACCTACCCTCACCACCTGGGGGCAGCCCGTCAGGAAGTCCAGGATCCAGTTGCAGAGGCAGGTGTTTAGTCCCAGGGTCCTTAGCTTAGTGATGAGCTTTGAGGGTACTATGGTGTTGAACACTGAGCTGTAGTCAATTAATAGCATTCTCACATAGGTGTTCCTTTTGTCCAGTTGCGAAAGAGCAGTGTGGAGTGCAATAGAGATTGCATCATCTGTGGATCTGTTTGGGCGTTATGTAAATTGGGGTGGGTCTAGGGTTTCTGGGATAATGAGCCATTACCAGCCTTTCAAAGCACTTCATAGCTACAGATGTGAGTGCTACGGGTCTGTAGTCATTTAGGCAGGTTGCCTTTGTGTTCTTGGCCACAGGGACTATGGTGGTCTGCTTGAAACATGTTGGTATTACAGACTCAATCAGGGACATGTTGAAAATGTCAGTGAAGACACCTGCCAGCTGGTCAGCACATGCCTGGAGCACACGTCCTGGTAATCCGTCTGGCCCCGCAGCCTTGTGTATGTTGACCTGTTTTAAGGTCTTACTCACGTTGGCTACGGAGAGCGTGATCACACAGTAGTCCGGAACAGCTGATGCTCTCATGCATGCCTCAGTGTTGCTTGCCTCGAAGCAAGCATAGAAGTGATTTAGCTCGTCTGGTAGGCTCATGTCACTGGGCAGCTCACGGCTGTGCTTCCCTTTTGTAGTCTGTAATAGTTTGCAAGCCCTGCCACATCTGACGAGCATTGAATCATACTACACCGGCTCCAATCTTAGCCCTGTATTGACGCTTTGCCTGTTTGATGGTTTGTCGCAGGGCATAACGAGATTTCTTGTAAACTTCCGGGTTAGAGTCCCGCACCTTGTAAGCGGCAGCTCTACTCTTTAGCTCAGTGCCAATGTTGCCTGTAATCTATGGCTTCTGGTTTGAGGTATGTACGTACAGTCACGGTGGGAACGACGTCCTCGATGCACTTATTGATAAAGCCAGTGACTGATGTGGTGTATTCCTCAATGTCATCGGAAGAATCCCGGAACATGTTCCAGTCTTTGATAAGCAAAACAGTCCTGTAGTTTAGCATCTGCTTCATCTGACCACTTTTTTATAGACCGAGTCACTGGTGCTTCCTGCTTAAATTTTTGCTTTTAAGCAGGAATCAGGAGGATAGAGTTGTGGTCGGATTTACCAAATGGAGAGCGAGGGAGAGCTTTGTACGTGTCTCTGTGTGTGGAGTACAGGTGATCTAGAATTTGTTGGTTGCACATTTAACATGTTGATAGAGATTTGGTAGAACTGATTTAAGTTTCCCTGCATTAAAGTCTCCAGCCACTAGGAGCGCCGCCTCTGGGTGAGTGATTTCCTGTTTGATTATTTCCTTATACAGCTGACTGAGTGTGGTCTTAATGCCAGCATCTGTTTGTGGTGGTAAATAAACAGCCTGCAATTTTTCACAATATACTCTACTTCAGGCAAGCAAAACCTAGAGACTTCCTTAGATTTCGTGGACCAGCTGTTGTTTACAAATATGCACAGACCACCCCCCCTCGTCTTACCGGAGTGTGCTGTTCTATCCTGCTGGGGGAGCATATATCCCGCTAGCTGAATATCCATGTCGTCATTCAGCCACAATTCCGTGAAACATAGGACATTACAGTTTTTGATGCCCCGTTGGTAGGATATTCGTGATCGTACCTCATCTAATTTATTGTCCAATGATTGCACGTTGGCAAGTAATATTGACGGTAACGGCAGCTTTCCTACTCGCCTTCTGCGTGTACGGATGAGGCATCCGGCTCTTCATCCTCTGTACCTGCGTCGCTTCCTCTTGCGAATAACTGGGATGTCGGCCCTGCCGGGTGTTTGAAGAATATCATGTGAGTCTTGCTTGTTGTTGAAAAAATCTTTGTCTAATCTGAGGTGAGTGATCGCTGTCCTGATATCCAGAAGCTCTTTTCTGCCATAGATACGGTTGCAGAAACATTATGTACAATATAAGTTACAAATAACGCAACCCTCCCCTCCTCTCAACACATTGAACCATGTTATTTTCAGTCCGTTTACGCTGTTTGCTTGAGGAAATAAGAGAGGTTGAGGCAATTTTGAAGCAGTGTATTGTGCAGAAGTCCCTTGGCTGAGTCATCATCATAAAAACTCTTCATCAGAATCCTGCTCTGTCCATGTCTCCAGCAAAAGTTGGAGTGCCCTTTGGTTCAAACCTGCCACCCCTGTTGCTAATAGTAGAAGCTTTGATGAAGACTAGAGGCACAGATAGAACAATGAGACAGATATTTCACCAGATGTATAAATGTGAAGCATCCGCTTGGCGTTTCCACTCACTACCAAATATGGTGGTGAGAAGAAGCCGAGTGGCTGGCAGTTGGAGAAGATGGAACGATATGGATTTTGGCTGACATTCTGCAAATGTTCTCATCGATGATCTCAATACAGTCTTCTGTTCCCAAAAGTAGAATATGTTATGAACAGAGTGGACTACGTTTTGTAGAATTTTTACTCTTTGCCAAAGTTTCCATAAATTGCTTGTTTAGAAGGAGTACAAGGGCAAATTTAGTTATTGCACACGTGCACTTCAGAGTAGGTGTTCCCTACGGAAATATGCAAATAAATGCTAGAACGTGCCAATAGGATCTCGCTAGCTCGTGCTTGGCTCTGCCCCCCTCCTTGCTTGTTCTGCCCACTATGACCAATTTGTTCCTATTGGAAACGACAGGCTGTGGTCTTTTTTGGGTTAGTTATAAACATCTTTGCTAGAGGTGTGAGATGAGCAAAAGAGAAGGCCGACTCCTGCTGTGAGCTTGCTGTGAGTGGCCCTCCATCTTCCTTTGGCCAGTGAAGAGAGTGAATCCTTGTGTATTGTTATTGTGGTTGACATCTGGCCTTGATGTGTTCATTTGACGCTTCTCTACAGAACTGTATATGCAGTTAACGTTATCTTAGCCAGCAAACTAGCCAGCCAGAAACCATTACAAAAATGAAGACCAGCGAGCACAGGTATTAACCCACAGAACATGAATAAAACAAAACCCGCCAACAGATTAAACAAAACAAAAAAAGCTAAGACAGAGTGGAGACTTACATGTTGACGGCTGTGGCCCATCATGGCAAGGACTGTAGGCTGAGTTAGCTACAAAACAAAGAGAGAGCCAGCGAGAGAGAGGCACTTCTGGTGTGATAAGTCTAGCTAGCTTTTTAGCCAGCTAACTAGTCTTGCCAGCTAGCATATCCCTGCAGAGGAAACTTTCACCAGATATGAAATATCAAGATGTCTTACAAAAGCAGTGACTCCGAGCATAGCAGAAACTGTGTTTCCCCTGGGCCTGACCATTTTGGAAAATCTGATGAAGATGAGGTGGTGGCAGAGCAGGCAGCTGAGGCAGGGATCACTTTCCCATTTCGATTTGACCCAGAAGCATGGCACAGAGAGCTTGTTGATGCTGAACTTGTCGTGCGCGATGCGGCTTCACGTGTAGGGAATGTTGATTGGTAATATGGCTTGCCAGTTTGCTACTGAGAATACACCCTATAATATCACTTATTTCGTTTCTACTAGTGGGTGTTATAATGCAACATTCTGACTTCCCCACAATCTACTTGGATGTCAATGTGCTGCTCACAGCCTACAATTCCTATCGGCAGGACCACACCCAGGATGCATGCTGACACCGAGTCCATACTCAACACGAGTTAGCTAATCTTTAAATAAAATCCTCAATTGAATGCAATCAAATAATGTTACACCACTCCCCCCTACCAATAGTAATAAACTTTTCCCCTTTGTTTTTAGAAAGTTCAGACACAGTCAGTTGATCAGCTGGATTTGGAGCTATCTGGGGCGGTACAACCGTGTGCAGTCAATGGGATAAGAAATAGGTTCACAAAATGAGGAGAACATGCCCTACACAAGCTTCAAATGCCCCCCACTTGGGGCTCCCGAGTGGCGCAGCAGAAATCAGCTTAGGGCTAGATGCAGGTGTGTTGATGGCAGCGTGACATTAGAAGGCTGATGTTGGACTGAGGTGGTAATCAGGTTCCTAGAGAAAGAGACAGGGAGAAAGACAGAAAAAAAAAATATTTCAAAAATAATTCCGAAGTTACTCAAACATTTAGACTTTGATGCAAGCAGTAAAATTAGATTTTAAAAAACACCTTATGGAACAGAGGGGACTGTGAAGCAACACAAACATAGACACACACATGATAGCATATGTACTATACACATGGATTTAGTAGTGTAGATATGTGGTAGTGGTGGAGTAGGGGCCCGAGGACACATAGTGTGTTGTGAAATCTGTGAATGTATTGTAAAGTTTTTAAAATGGTATAAACTGCCTTAATATACAAATATTACGACACCGTATTTTAGCAATGAGATAACAACAATACTTGCTGCATGAGTACTGTCTCAAGTCATTCCAGAGCAGGCTGGAGAAGCTGAGGCACGAGGAGAGCCACCCGCATGTAGAAAAAGCCCATTATAGAATCCCTCATTGCCTGGTCCTTCGTGGGATGCTGAAACTGGCTACAGAGTGGTGGAGGTGATTTCAGGATCCTGGTGTCTGACTCATCCTCCGGGAGTAGGGGGGGACAAACCACAGCTTTCACTATTTTGGCAGCATAGTCTGTAAAGACACAAATAATAACAGGCATTTCAACTTTTATATAATTTGACCTAGGTGGTTTTGGTCTTCATTGGCCTAATTGTATATCCAAAATTCTTGGCCCTTGGGAAGGAGAGGGAGTACCTCAGCAGGTTGTCTTTTCTCACTGCCTGCATCCGTCCTCTGTTCTCATTGTAATGCAAGGCTGGGGCGGCAGGTAGACTAGTGGTTAGAGCGTTGGACTAGTAACCGAAAAGTTGCAAGATCGAATCCCCAAGCTGACAAGGTAAAAATCTGTCATTCTGCCCCTGAACAAGGCACTGTTCCTAGGCCATCATACTAATAAGAATTTGTTCTTAACTGACTTGCCTAGTTAAATAAAGGTTAAAAAAAGAAAAAAAGACTGCAAGATCTAAAACAAAAAGGAAAAAAATTCCATGAGAGCACCAACCCAAAAGTTGGGTTCCAACTGAGAGACACAAACAATGGAAAGGGTTTTGATACACTTGACTGTAATAATGACAGATTCAGTAGTATTGCTTTACCAACACTGCATGCATTCCTTCGTGGGAGAAGGTAGGGCTTCGACAGGAAATGCAGCATCAGAGAGTGGTACTCCTAACCCTGATTTCTGGTAGTCAGTGGATCGTTGCGAGATGTCCTTCAGGATCAAGGCCCCATGTAGAATCTTCTCCAAACCCATTGAGGTCCCAGAGTCTGGAATTTGATTTAAAAACAGAATGAACTATTATATTGTAAGATTGGATGTATGTGGTACAGTGTAACATTTCCATTTTGGCACAATCATTTCCCTGCTTTCTTCAGGAGTCATATGACCAGTAGGGGTGGTTGATAGTGGAGTTCCTCCACTGCCCAACATCAGCACACCCTCTCGAGTGGTGTCAATTTTCTTGTGTAGAGCTAATCACAGTAGAAAATGGGTAATACAAATGTACACATGGATGAGTAGAATAGTCATACCCACTTATACAGTATAATGACACAAAGTTAAAGATTTCTTACATTTAGCCAAATATCAAAGTGATGCTTTGTATCTGGCATGTTCTCCCAGATCCATTTAACGATCTGTCTCTTTGGGTCAGTGATGAGGGTTCCAACCACCAGCTCAGCACTGCTTAGTCCTCTTCAACTCCTCCAGATCACACCACGTGGCACTCTTCACCTCATTGCTCTTAGATACAAACAAAAAATAAATGCACTTAAATGCACAATGCAATTAAGCAAATCAGATTTGACACATCAATGTAACAAATTGTTGCATGATTTTACAGTATAACAATAGACAACATACGGTGTATTCGGAAAGTATTTGACTTTTTCCACATTTTGTTACGTTACAGCCCTATTGTAAAATGGATTACATTGTTTTTCCCCCCTCATTAATCTACACACAATACCCTATAATGACAAAGCAAAAACAGGTTTAGAAATGTTTGCAAATGTATTACAAATAAAAAAAAACAGAAATATGACATTTACAGTGCTCAGTACTTTGATGAAGCACCATTGGCATTGATTACAGCCTTGGGTCTTCTTGGGTATTCAGAGACTTGTCCCGAAGCCTATTTTTTAACGTAAATAATTGATAAAATTTAAGACGGGATAATCTGTGTTCAATACAGGAGTAAAACAAACTGTAGCATGCTTTCTGGTCACGCGCCTCTATCTAACAGTACACTTCACGTGACCCTAGTTCAAGATGGCCGTACTTCTTCATTACACAAAGGAAAAACCTCAACCAATTTCTAAAGACTGTTGACATTCAGTGGAAGCCATAGGAACTGCAAGAAGGTCCCTTAGAAATCTGGATTCCCAATGAAAATCCATTGAAAAGTGACCTAAAAAAATATATTCCGAATGGTTTGCCCTTGGGGTTTTGCCTGTTAAATAAGTTCTGTTATACTCACAGACATGATTAAAACAGTTTTAGAAACTTCAGAGTGTTTCCTATCCAAATCTACCAATAACATGCATATCTTATCTTCTGGGGATGAGTAGCAGGCAGTTTAATTTGGGCATGCATTTCCCCCGGACGTGAAAATACTGCCCTCTGTCACCAAGAAGTTAAATACTTATGTAAATAAGGTATTTCTGTTTTTTAATAGATTTGTAAATGTGTCTAAAAACTTGTTTTCACTTTGCCATTATGGGGTATTGTGCGTAGATTGATGAAGGGGAAAAAATATGTAATACATTTTAGAATAAGGCTGTAACGTAGAAAAATGTGGAAAAAGTCAAGGGGTCTGAATACTTTCCGAATGCACTGTAAATGTATTAGATTAAAACCTCTTAGGGCTAGGGGGCAGTGTTCGGAAGTTCGGATGAACGACGTGCCCAAAGTAACCTGTCTGTTACTCAGGCCCAGAATCTAGGATATGCATATAATTGGTAGCATTGGATAGAAACCCATCTGAAGTTTCTAAAACTGTTAAAATAATGTCTGTGAGTATAACATAACTGATATGGCAGGCGAAAACCAGAGGAATCTTTTTTGAGGTCACATGCCATTTCAATGCTAGTCTATGGGATATACAAACAAATAGCTCCCAGATTGCAGTTCCTATGGCTTCCACTAGATGTCAACAGTCTTTAGAAAGGGTTTCAGGCTTGTTTTTTTTTAAACGAACGAGTAGTTGTAGTTTTTCCCAAGGTGTCTCTCATTAGAAAAGTAGTCTTGTTGCGTGTGTGAATGAGGTGCACGCTCTTCGTTATTCATCTTCCCTATTGAACATACTATTCTCCATCTTAAATTTGATCGTTTATTTAGATATTAGAGTACCTGAGGATTAATTAGAAACATCGTTTGACTTGTTTGGACGAACTTTACGGGTAACTTTTTGGATTCGTTTGTATGCATGTTGAACGAGTGGATTACTGAATCAAGCATGCCAACTAAACAGATATTTTTGGGATAGAAAGAAGGACTTTATCAAACCGAATGACCATTCATTGTGTAGCTGGGACACTTGGGATTGCAAACAGAGGAAGATCTTCAAAGGTAAGTGATTTATTTGATTGCTATTTGGGATTTTGTGACGCCTGTGCTGATTTGAAAAGTATTTTGATGTGGGGCGCTGTCCTCAGATAATTGCATGGTATGCTTTCGCCGTAAAGCCTTATTCAAATCTGATAACGCGGTTGAATTAACAAGAGGTTAAGCTTTTAAATGATGTAAGACAATTGTATGTTTATGAATGTTTAATATTACAATTTTGTCATTTGAATTTGGCACGCTCCAGCTTCACCGGATGTTGTCGATATTGATCCTGATAGTGGGATCTGTGCGCTAAGAGGTTTTAACAATTTATATATTCAGGATCTTGTTGATTCTCTTTTCAACAGCAGTGAATGTCCCAAACTTTGCAGAGTGGCCGGGCTATCACTCCGGGACTATCACTCCATATGCTGCCAAGAACAGATCTCCACCCATTTCTTTGAGGATTTCGATGGTGCCACTCTGCTCGACATCCCATGTCTTGAAGACTGCTGGCTCAAGGTGGCTATGCTGGTGACAGAAGAATGTGCTGCGATGAATGGTGGCCACTCCCATCATGCAAAGCATTCGGAGGACATTGGTCGGCATACAACTTGACACCAAAATGTCAGCAAAAATGAGAAGATTGCCTGCTGGCACCCTCCCAATCATAGGCTGGCTGGATCATTCTCTTACATTGTTGCGCGAACTGCAGATCTGCGTGATGTTGAGCGCTGTTCGTCTGGCTGTTGACTTAGTCCCTGGAAGCTCCACACCCAACACAGACTTGGAAAAGCTTCATCAGTTGGGACTGGAAGACATAACAAGTATTTCCTCATCCAGACTGGCTGAAGCTTCAGGCTCCCTGAGAGTGAATAAAATACATGTCAGACCTTATTAGAATGGCAGACATTTTTAAGGAGGCTGTAGGGCAAACCAAGTTGTGTTCACAATTTACAATATGCACGTCACTACTCACCCAATGATCACATCATCTTCCTCAGCTTTTATTCTAATCAATTGTATTGACAGCTGTTTCACAATAACTGCCTGGTCATGACGTGAGTTGAGAACTATAAATGTGACATATGAGAAGACAAAACAATATATCAAATCCAAAGTAACTAGGGCAGACATATAAGATGATGACTCACCAATGCATCTTGTATGTGGCATTACAAATGCCACCTGTGTGCCTTTATGACACATTCCAGTTACATGCTAGCATGGCCAGTAGCTAACGTTCGCCTGCTGGAACTAGCTAAGTAGCACCGGTTGTCCATATGACGTTGACAAATAGTACATTGTGGATAGTTCAGAAGTTTCCATATACTTAGGTTGGAGTCATTTAAAACTCGTTTTTCAACCACTCCACAAATTTCTTGTTAACAAACTATAGTTTTGGCAAGTCGGTTAGGACATCTACTTTGGCCATGACATAAGTAATTTTTCCAACAATTGTTTACAGACAGATTATTTCACTTATAATTCACTGTATCACAATTCCAGTGGGTCAGAAGTTTACATACACTAAGTTGACTGTGCCTTTAAACAGCGTGGAAAATTCAGAAAATAATGTCATGGCTTTAGAAGCTTCTGATAGACTCATTAGCATAATTTGAGTCAATTAGAGGTGAACCTGTGGATGTATTTCAAGGCCCACCTTCAATCTCAGTGCCTCCTTGCTTGACATCATGGGAAAATCTAAAGAAATCAGCCAAGAACTCAGAAACAAAATTGTAGACCTCCACAAGTCTGGTTCATCCTTGGGAGCAATTTCCAAACGTCTGACAGTACCACGTTCATCTGTACAAATAATAGTACGCAAGTATAAACACCATGGGACCACGCAGCCGTCATACCGCTCAGGAAGGAGACGCGTTCGGGTCTTCTAGAGATGAACGCACTTTAGTCATGAAGCACGGGGGTGGCAGCATCATGTTGCGGGGGTGCTTTGCTGCAGGAGGGACTGGTGCACTTCACAAAATAGATGGCATCATGGGGAGAGAAAATTATGTGGATATATTGACGCAACATCACAAGACAACAGTCAGGAAGTTAAAGCTTGGTCACAAATGGGTCTTCCAAATGGACAAGGATCCCAAACATGCTTCCGAATTTGTGGAGAAATGGCATAACGACAACAAAGTCAAGGTATTGGCGTGGCCATCACAAAGCCCTAACCTCAATCCCATAGAAAATTTGTGGGCAGAAATGAAAAAGCGTGTGCGAGCAAGGAGGCCTACAAACCTGACTCAGTTACACCAGCTCTGTCAGGAGGAATGGTCCAAAATTCACCCAACTTATTGTGGGAAGCTTGTGGAAGGCTACCCGAAATGTTTGACCCAAGTTAAACAATTTAAAGGCAATGCTACCAAATACTAATTGAGTGTATGTAAACTTCTGACCCACTGGGAATGTGATGAAAGAAATAAAAGCTGAAATAAATCATTCTCTCTACTATTATTCTGACATTTCACATTTTTTAAATAAAGTGGTGACCTAAAACAGGGTATTTTTACTAGGATTAAATGTCAGGAATTGTGAAAAACTGAGTTTAAATGTACTTGACTAAGGTGTATGTAAACTTCCGACTTCAACTGTATGTAAAAATGTTTATAGTTATAGGTAACCAGATCATGACTACAAATAAGTTACTAAGTGTTTGACCACACTTTGATGTTACTCTGGTGAGTAAAAACTAATGCCTCCTAGCCTTTAACCTCCGCCTTAATCAGGGAAGGGTAGACTAGTGGTTGGTGTTAAGCTCAGGAACCACAGGAGCAGGCACAGTCATTTTCTTAACTGATCCCACACCACTATTAGGAAGAACATTCAGAGCCTATGAAGAGGAGGAGAGCTTTTATGAGTTAGATCATTAATTGATTAATAACTGTCATAATTGATGTCTTATGACATCTGGCATATAGACCTGTGGTTAGGATCAAATGACTAATCGTTTTGATTTTATTCGTCACTTTTCTTCCAGTTTTATGTATGGAGAGCTGACGGACAAGAAGACAATAGACAAAGTCAGAGAGACATTTGATAATTATGAGTCCAACTGCTTTGAGGTCTTGCTATACAGGAAGAACAGTGAGTGTTCACATTGTATATGTACTGTATATTCTATTCTATTGTATAAAAAGGAAAATGTAAACAAAATGCACCTTATGAGAAAAGCAAGTGTTACTACTACATTGTAACGAATCCATTCTGTCTGCAGGGGCGCCAGTGTGGTTCTATATGCAGGTGGCCCCCATCAGGAATGAGAATGACAAAGTGGTTCTCTTCCTGTGCACCTTCAAAGACATCACTGTCTTCAAGCAGCCCATCGAGGACGAGTCCACTTCGGGTAAGGACGAGTCCACTTCGGGTAAGTCTCGATCATGCTGAACTGTGGCTGTTTGCTTGTTCTGAAGAGCCAGTCTATGAATTACTGGAAATAAAAAGGTCTTGTGATTGTTGTGGCCAGAACCTACAGAAGATGTGGGTGTTTTTACCCTCTCCTCCTAGATGAGTGATGCACGTTGTCAGGACTTTGCCCTGGGTTCTGTTCTTAGCAGTGTTAAGTGGGTGTGTTTGCCCTTTGACTCCCCCCCCGCGGTGCAGACTCCCCATCCCCATGCCTCGTCAGAGACTTACTGCTGGGAAAACCAAGCTCATGGGATTGGAAGATGACTAACACATGATGATCAACACATGATGATTAATATGGGCTTTACATGCTGTTAATGTAGGGAGCAGGTTGACCAGAAACAATACCATGACAGTTAGGGATATTGTCAAAAGGTGACGTTTTGTTGAACATTTTACAGGACATTTTACTTCTATTGTTGTTGTCGTTTTTAGTCAAGTTAGTAAAAAAAAAAAGAGTCCATTTACATGTATACATTCCATTCATACATTTTACAAATAAAATCATTCAGTCTCAATTTACAATTTAACATTAAAAGTTCAGCATGTAAACTACTCACAATGAAGCCATTGAAATCCTCCGGGGTGAAATGAGCACCGCATACAATGCCCACGGTTCCACTTAACGTTACTCTAATCCGTTTATATTTTCCACTATTTTGTATTTTATTAGGAGATTATTAGTATCTGTCCTCTAATTGCTTGTGATGACCTTACCATAGAATGACTGCTGTGTGTCCAGACCTTGTCAAGGGGTCACTGATTAGGAGTGGACCCAGAGCAGAGCTGTAGTGTGGACTGTCGCAGTGTTCAGTGTTATGGGATGGCAGTTATGGATGGGTCTGAAGGGTATGGAAGCTGAATGCTGACACTATAGAAACACAACCTCCTCATGCTATAGCTCAAGCTGCTCCCACAGCTCAACACCCATTCACATCAGTTGAGGAGGAGAGACTCCATCTAGACTGATTAGCCTTTCCACATGTATTCGTCCACGCTTTGAATTCAAAAGTGTTAAGTATTCACTGTCAGTGTTTCCCCTAGGATTGGGGGGGGGGCAACAATTCAGCAGCCACTGGAGCTAAAGGATACTCTGACTGTATTTGAGCAGAAATTATTTGATCATCATATGCAGTTTGTTCGGGGGTGATGCTTGGATTTGGTTCTTGCTATTTTTAACTTCGCCACATTGTATTAGGTTCTTCTGGTCGGGTTGTTTTCTTTTTGTTTTCTCGAGGGCTAGCAGAATGCACATTAGCCTGTTTTACAAGGCTCTTTTGGGCTATTACAGTATAGATTGGGGGCTCTTTACATGGTCGGTGTAGAGTGCTGCTTTGCCCTGGCGGTATACAATGAGTTACACAACTCCTAACACTCTCTTCATCCGAGGGGAGGTCAGTTGTATCTGTTGCAGTGCCATTGTGAGTAGGCTGCCGCTGTGGCCTGTGTGGGTCTCTGCCACTGGTCTCCTTTCACCTTGCTGCCCTTTGGGAAAAATAGCTGAATTAACCTACTTTTGAAAGGAACTGAAAGAGGATATGAGGTTAGAGACCCTGGAGCTGAGGACTATTTCAAATCCCTGTTTCTCTCTGTGGTAATGGCACCTGAAAGGGTTTGACTGATCTTATATTTCATCCTGTACAGTCTTCACATTATTATGGTTTATACAGCCAGCGTGAGAGTGGGGCTGTAGTTATAATATATGCCATTTAGCAGACACTTTTATCCAAAGCAACTTACAGTCATGCATGCATACTGGGTCCCCGGATTCAAACCCACTATCCTGGTGTTGCAAGTGCGTTGCTCTACCAATTGAGCTACAGAAGACCCAGAACTTTGCTGTGCATGCCTAGTGCCTACATCATCACTGTGACTTTGAATCCATAGCTGCTGGTTTTACAACAAGATAAAGTCATCTTTAGATGAAGTCATGTATTAATGTATGGTTAATAGCGTATGCTTTCAGTGTTTCTCAAAGTGTATATAATTTATGTGCCCTTTCCACATGACCAAGCTGTGCTAAATGTGTCATTGTTTTTTATGTCTGCAGGATGGAGCAAGTTTGCACGGCTGACACGGGCACTGACACATAATAACCGCAACACCAGCCACCATATCACACCACAGCAGCTCACTCCTATGAGCAGCCATGAGGTCAGCCAACCCAAGCAGTCCCGTCTGGCAGAGGTAAGTGCTGTGTCACATGTAGAGCTTGGAGTAAACCAGGTTAGGGTTGTGGTGTAGGGAGTTAGACAGACAATCATCATCCTGATCACCTCTTCCATCACATTCAGGTCCTGGGCCTAATGCAGAGAGAGAGGACAGACTATTAAGACTATTAACATACAGGGGCTAAACGGAGAGAAAAACAGAGATGACCAAAACTTTTTATTTTATTTTATAACAAACAGAAGAGCAGATACAATAGAGGACTTTTAGGTAGAAAATTGATTGACCTAATGTTTGACTGTACACACATACAAACACACACACCTCCCCATACATACTGTACGTTCAGGTTTTATTAGCCGTATGTACGGGATACTCTTGCTATACACCACAAGTATAACATAAGAAGGCACAATTTATAGTCCAATATTTACATGTGTTTTGAAGAAGGGAGGATTGCGGGTCAAGTGTTTAAATTGTGAAGTATTTAGCTATTATAATAAGTCTGTTGGCAGCAGTTGTGATGTGTGTGAAGCATAAATGTATATGAGTGGATGTGTGGGTGTGTGCGTGAGTGAGTGAGTGAGTGCGTGTGTGTGTGCTAAGGTGCGGAAAAGAGCAGCTGGTCAGTCCAGTGAAGGGTGTTCCGCAGTCTGATGGTTTGTAGATAGAAACGGTCTCTGAGCCGGTTGGCATCAGACCTCATGCTCCAATACTATCTGCCAGATGGTAAGGAAGTGAACAGCTCATGACTGGGGTGTGGGGGATCTTGATAATGCTGCAGGCCTTCCTCAGGCACTGTTTCGAGTAGATGTCCTGGATGGGTGAGAGCACGATCCAAGTGATGTGCTGGGCCTTGCGGTCATGGACGGAGTAATTTCCGTACCAGGCCGTGATGGAACTGGTCAGGACTCTCTCAATGGTGCAGCGGTAGTATTTGGAGAGGAACCGGGGTGGCATGACGAATTTCTTCAGCCTCCTCAGGAAGTAGAGATGCTGTTGCACCTTTTTGACAAGAATGGTGGTGTTGTTGGTCCATGTCAAGCAGTCGGTGATGTAGATGCTAAGGAACTTAAGTCTCTCTACTGCAGTCCCGTTGACAATCAACTCCTTTGTTTTGCTGACATTGAGAGAGAGTTTGTTGTCCTGGCACCACAATGCCAGTTCACTTACCTCCTCCCTATAGGCTGACTCGTTATTATTGGTTGTCAGGCCTACAACTAAGCTGTCGTCAGGAAACTTGATGATGGAGTTGGTGTCGTGCAAAGCCACAGTCGTGGTCAAAAAGGGAGTACAGCAGAAAGTTGAGGAAACACCCCTGGGGGACCCCTGTGTTAAGAGTCAGTGTAGAGAAGGTGTTGTTGCCAATCCTCACAGCCTGTGGTCAGGAAGTCCAGAATTCAGTTGCATAGGCTGGTGTCCAGACCCAGGGCTCTGAGCTTGGTTTTCGAGCTTGGAGCGAGCAATAGTCTTGAATGCTGGACTGTAGTCAATGAACAGCATTTTCAGATGTATTACGGCCGTTTGAGTAGCGATGGAAATGGCATCTTCCGTGGATCTGTTGGAGTGGTAGGCAAATTGGCATGGGTCCAGTGTGCCTGGCATGCTGGCCTTGATGTGGGCCATGACCAGCTTCTCGAAGCACTTCATGATGACCGGGGTGAGAGCGAAGGCATGATAGTCATTTCGGCATGTCACCTTATTTTTCTTGGGCACTGGGGTGATGGTCGTCTCCTTGAAGTTGGTGGAGACTACAGCCTGGGACAGGTACAGGTTAAAGATGTCAGAGAAGACAGCTGGTCAGCACACACTCCGAGGACGTGGACAGGGATGCCATCTGGGCCGGCAACTTCGTGAGTATTTACTCTTTTGAGAGTTTTGCTCGTCAGCCTTGGAAAGCGAAAGCACCTGGTTGTCCGGATCAGCAAGATTGTTCCTGGATGGCTCGGTATTGTCTGCCTCGAAGCGAGCATAGAATTTTTTAAATTTTATTTCACCTTTATTTAACCAGGTAGGCTAGTTGAGAACAAGTTCTCATTTACAACTGCGACCTGGCCAAGATAAAGCATAGCAGTGTGAGCAGACAACACAGAGTTACACATGGAATAAACAAATTAACAAGTCAATAACACAGTAGAAAACAAAGGGGGAGTCTATATACAATGTGTGCAAAAGGCATGAGGAGGTAGACAAATAGTTACAATTTTGCAGATTAACACTGGAGTGATAAATGATCAGATGGTCATGTACAGGTATAGATATTGGTGTGCAAAAGAGCAGAAAAGTAAATAAATAAAAACAGTATGGGGATGAGGTAGGTGAAAATGGGTGGGCTATTTACCAATAGACTATGTACAGCTGCAGCGATCGGTTAGCTGCTCAGATAGCTGATGTTTGAAGTTGGTGAGGGAGATAAAAGTCTCCAACTTCAGCGATTTTTGCAATTCGTTCCAGTCACAGGCAGCAGAGTACTGGAACGAAAGGCGGCCAAATGAGGTGTTGGCTTTAGGGATGATCAGTGAGATACACCTGCTGGAGCGCGTGCTACGGATGGGTGTTGCCATCGTGACCAGTGAACTGAGATAAGGCGGAGCTTTACCTAGCATGGACTTGTAGATGACCTGGAGCCAGTGGGTCTGGCGACGAATATGTAGCGAGGGCCAGCCGACTAGAGCATACAAGTCGCAGTGGTGGGTGGTATAAGGTGCTTTAGTGACAAAACGGATGGCACTGTGATATACTGCATCCAGTTTGCTGAGTAGAGTGTTGGAAGCCATTTTGTAGATGACATCGCCGAAGTCGAGGATTGGTAGGATAGTCAGTTTTACTAGGGTAAGCTTGGCGGCGTGAGTGAAGGTGTTAAGCTCGTCTGGGAGGGAGGCTTCGGTGGGCTGGATTTGCCTTTGTAGTCTGTGATAGTCTGTAGTCCTTGCCACATGCGTTGCGAGTCTGAGATGTTAAACATCAATTCAAGTTTAATCCTGCAGTATGGGCTCCCAGCAAGGTACGGATATCTATGTTCATCCAGGGTTTTTGGTTAGGGTATGTCCGGATTGTTATTGTGGGTACAACATCATCAACACATTTACTAATGAAGCCTGTGACTGACAATGTATATTCCTCAATGTTGATGGATGAGTCCTGGGTGGGTGAATCTTTGAACATATTCCAATCACTATTCTCAAAACGGTCCTGCAGCACTGAGTCTGCCTTCTCTGTCCTCTGTCGCCCGCGACAATAAAGACTGCTTCCGGATGAGAGGATTCTTGCTGGCTAATGATCTTGTACAGTTCGCTGTGGGCTGCGGCTGTACTGGGCATCATTAATATTGCATGCATAGCAGTGAGATGGAGGCAGTGTGCCGCGAGCACTTTCACTGTCTCCGTCTGCTGGAAACTCAGACGACTTGTTTTGGGACGAGCCATGTTCACTTTACCTTATCTTTTCCCTAGCTAAGTGACCTTACCTGGCTGTCTAACTGTCCTGAGTCATCTATTGATGTTTCAGGGCAGTGGATTATTTGACATAAACCTTAGTGTTGGATTTTCAATCCTGCCCCTTTGGTAAGTACCGATGAACAACATCTACAGTGCATTCGGAAAGTATTCAGACCCCTTGACTTTTTCCACATTTTCTTATGTTCCAGGCCTATTCTAAAATTGATTTAAAAAATAAATCTACACACTATACACCATAATGACAAAGTGAAAACAGGTTTTTAGAACTTTTAGCAAATGTATTAAAAAAACTAACTGAAATACCTTATTTATACAAGTATTCAGACCCTTTTCTATGAGACTTGAAATTGAGCTCATGTGCATCCTGTTTCCATTGATCATCCTTGAGATGTTTCTACAACTTGAATTGAGTCCATCTGTGGTCAAATCAGTTGATTGGACATGATTTGGAAAGGCACACACCTGTCTGTAAAAGGTCCCATAGTTGACAGTGCATGTCAGAGCAAAAACCAAGCCATGAGGTTTGAGGAATTGTCCGTAGAGCTCCGAAACAGGATTGTGTTGAGGCACAGATCTGGGGAAGGGTACCAACACATTTATGCAGCATTGACGGTCCCCAAGGACACAGCGGCCTCCATCATTCTTAAAATGGAAGAAATTTGGAACCACCAAGACTCTTCCTAGAGCTGGCCAAACTGAGCAATCCGGGGAGAAGGGCCTTGGCCAGGGAGGTAGCAGGGACTGAGAAACTAGTCAGGATCGAGGGAAAGATAAACAGAGCAAAGTACAGAAAGTTCCTTGAATGAAACCTGCTCCAGAGCGCTCAGTACCTCAGACTGGGTCGAAGGTTCACCTTCCAACAGGACAAAACCCTAAGCACACAGCCAAGACAATGGACGAGTGGGAAAGTCTCTGAATGTCCTTGAGTGGCCTAGCCAGAGCCCGGACTTGAACCCGATCTAACATCTCTGGAGAGACCTGAAAATAGCTATACAGCAACGCTCCCCATCCAACCTTGACAGAGCTTGAGAGGATCTGCAGAGATTAATGGGAGAAACACCCCAAATACAGGTGTGCCAAGCTTGTAGCGTCATACCCAAGAATACTCAACCCTGTAATTGCTGTCAAAGGTGCTTCAACAAAGTACTGAGTAAAGGGTCTGAATACTCATGTAAATGTGATATTTCAGTGGCAAACATTTCTAAAAACGTGTTTTTGTTTGTCATTATGGGGTATTGTGTGTAGATTGATGAGGGAAAAAACTATTTAATGAATTTCAGAATAAGGCTGTTACGTAAAGAAATGTGGAAAAAGTGAAGGGGCCTGAATACTTTCCGAATTAAATGTATCAACATGAAATTATACTTACTGTCAATTCATGCAAAGGGGATTGTGATTTGGATTTTGTGATTTGCTTACCCCTACCGGTCACTCTCAGACAGAGAGGTAAGACTAAATCAAACCTCAGTAAAGAAGGATGAGTTTTACTATCTCTTCTCATTTACATAACCAATAACAAGATGTCTGAGTGGGTTTGTAATATCTGGGGAACATTCAATAGATTAGGCAGGTGATTCATCTGAAGAGCATCTGACGTCTCATATTGAGTATGCGGAATGTCAGATGTGCTGCTATTTCTCTGAGAAGGTTTTTGTGTGCTTAATTGAAGTTCTCATTTTGCACAGCGCTTCTGGTCTTGACTGAGGCCTGTTTGATTGGCACATCTGATGATGAGGATTAGATGAGAATTGTAGCTTCTGTTTATCTTCTCTTAGCGAGCACCCAACCCGCTTTTATAACATGGAGTCAGGAAGCCCCATTCCTGATATAGTCTGTATGAGATATGAACAATCAACTTTAACATGGAAAGTGTCTCCTCCTCCTATAACTGTCAGTCCCTTTCTTTCTCTCTCTCTCTCTCTCTCTCTCTCCATCCCTCTGTGTGCGCTCAGGTTCTCCAGCTAGGCTCAGACATCCTCCCCCAGTACAAACAGGAGGCTCCTAAGACTCCCCCTCACATCATCCTCCACTACTGCACCTTCAAGACCACCTGGGACTGGGTCATCCTCGTCCTCACCTTCTACACGGCCATCATGGTGCCCTACAACGTGTCCTTCAAGACCAAGCAGAACAACATCGTGTGGCTGGTGCTGGACAGTGTGGTGGATGTCATCTTCCTGGTGGACATCGTACTCAACTTCCACACCACCTTCGTGGGGCCCGGTGGGGAGGTCATCTCAGACCCCAAGCTGATCAGGATGAACTACCTGAAGACCTGGTTCGTCATCGACCTGCTGTCCTGCCTGCCCTATGACATCATCAATGCCTTTGAGAATGTGGATGAGGTACGGTAGGCTGGCTCGGGGAAGGGGTGGTGATGGTTTAGGATCTTTGAAATTGTATTTCTTTTTTGTAATTATCTTTTTATTAGAATGTTATTTTCTTTTAATAGGGGTTACATAGACAACCAAACAAAGTGCAATGACTAAGTACAATGAAATGAATAAATAAGGATACAGCAAAACATTATACAAAAAGGCAGTCATAAAATGGAGAGAAAACAATATATACAAACATTACAATTATAACACGGGCATTTATGGGAGGTTTTCTACATAGGACAACAATGGACCCCATTTTTTCCAAAATGTATCAGACCTCTGGTGTAAATCAAATGTACATTTCTCTAGAGCTTGGATAGCAGAAGCTTGAAAGCCACATTCTCGCAGATGGTACTTCAGGTGTGGACCATAATAACAATATAAATTTTTTTGGCTAAGTAAACAAGGGTATTGAACAGATGTTCAGAGTCAGGGTCAAACATGACGTTACAATCAAAATAGAGCAAATATAACTTTGGTGAAAAAGCTAATTATCTACCCAAGATATTCTGTATGTGTAAGTGAATATCATTCCAATAAGACTGGATTATGCTACAGTACCAAAAAACGCACATGAAGGTGCCAGTATCCTGTTTACATTTGAAACAGAAATGTGTTGCATTGGAATACATTCTGTGAAGGCGGACAGGTGTCAAGTAGGTTCTATGAAAAAATGGGAAATTTAGCTCGTATGCATTTGGGGTAGACCCTTTTGCAGATAGAAGCCCATTCTTCCTCACCAAATGCATGTCCAATGTCTCTCTCCCAAACATGTCTCAACGCAGCATAGGATGAGGCACTTCTGTTCAATAAAATATAATATATATGGAGATTAAACCTCTCCGAACGGTAGGATTCTTTAAATAGTTTCTCAACTTCAGTCATTTGAAAACGTAGTTTATCGACTTTCTTCTGACCCTCTATGAAGTGTCTAAGTTGTAGGTATTTGTCAGTTGTACTTCTAACAGTTGCTTCTTATGTCGGCTCTGAAATCCAGAAATGTGGGCTTCTGTCAAAACCACTTTGCCTGATGAGCTCTAGACGATTTTCAGTCCTCCAGGAGAAGCAATTATCAATACTCCTTCAACCCAATCATACAGAACACAATTAATTGGATTTTAAACAGAAAAACTTATGGACTGTGTTACTGCTTTTCTAGAGTTCAATCATAGGTGCTCCATCACTGTCATTTCATTAGTATAGCTCATCAAATCAAATCAAATTTATTTATATAGCCCTTCGTACATCAGCTGATATCTCAAAGTGCTGTACAGAAACCCAGCCTAAAACCCCAAACAGCAAGCAATGCAGGTGTAGAAGCACAGTGGTTAGGAAAAACTCCCTAGAAAGGCCAAAACCTAGGAAGAAACCTAGAGAGGAACCAGGCTATGTGGGGTGGCCACTCCTCTTCTGGCTGTGCCGGGTGGAGATTATAACAGAACATGGCCAAGATGTTGAAATGTTCATAAATGACCAGCATGGTCCAATAATAATAAGGCAGAACAGTTGAAACTGGAGCAGCAGCACAGCCAGGTGGACTGGGGACAGCAAGGAGTCATCATGTCAGGTAGTCCTGAGACATGGTCCTAGGGCTCAGGTCCTCCGAGAGAGAGAAAGAAAGAGAGAAAGAGAGCACACTTAAATTCACACAGGACACCGAATAGGACAGGAGAAGTACTCCAGATATAACAAACTGACCCTAGAGGCTGAGACAGGAGGGGTCAGGAGACACTGTGGCCCCATCCGAGGACACCCCCGGACAGAGCCAAACAGGAAGGATATAACCCCACCCACTTTGCCAAAGAACAGCCCCCATACCACTAGAGGGATATCTTCAACCACCAACTTACCATCCTGAGACAAGGCCGAGTATAGCCCACAAAGATCTCCGCCACGGCCCAACCCAAGGAGGGGGGGCGCCAACCCCCAACACATGTTTGAGTGAGTGAGTGTGTATTTGTGTATCCAGGTCAATGATACTGTACTTTGCTGTGTAGGTTATAAAAAATACATGTTTAAATAGGTTATGTATACTGTAGGCAATGTTCCCTCAAATTTGTTCAGCACTGAGTAAATTTCAGGTCTGCTGAGCACCAACTTGAATATTCTGTGCAACTTCCAGCGCGTGTTTACTGTGAACACTGAGGCTGTACCCATTTTAAGTTACTGTTTTAACAGTGGCCAAGTAGGCTAATGTGGCTACTTTATCATAATGTAGGCATACCAGAGTGGCCTACAATAAAACATTTGAGAAAATGCATCCCATAACATTTTAACATGAAAACAGCTGTTCCATCATTCAGTTCCATCATTCCATCATCATACAGTAGGATCCAATGTGTGGTGTTCAATGTAGGCCTACATTCCATGAGACTTTAGAAAAAAACATGCAGGGCTTCAAATCAAATCACATTTTATTGGTCACTTACACATGGTTAGCAGATGTTAATGCGAGTGTAGCGAAATGCTTGTGCTTCTAGTTCCGACCATGCAGTAATATCTACAAGTAATCTAACAATTTCACAGCGACTACCTTTTACACACAAGTGTAAAGGAATGAATTAGAATATGTACATATAAATATATGGATGAGCGATGGCCGAACGGCATAGGCAAGATGCAGTAGATGGTATAGAGTACAGTATACACATATGAGATGAGTAATGTAGGGTATGTAAACATTATATAAAGTGGCATTGTTTAAAGTGACTAGTGATACATTTATTACATCCAATTTTTTATTATTAAAGTGGCTAGAGATTTGAGTCGGTATGTTGGCAGCAGGCACTAAATATTAGTAATGGCTGTTTAACAGTCTGATGGCCTTGAGATAGAAGCTGTTTTTCAGTCTCTCGGTCCCAGCTTTGATGCACCTGTACTGACCTCGCCTTCTGGATGATAGTGGGGTGAACAGGCAGTGGCTCAGGTGGTTGTTGTCCTTGATGATCTTTTTGTCCTTCCTGTGACATCGGGTGGTGTAGGTGTCCTGGAGGGCAGGTAGTTTGCCCCCGGTGATGTGTTGTGCTCTGAAGAGCCTTGGGGTTGTGGGTGGAGCAGTTGCCGTACCAGGTGGTGATACAGCCCGACAAGATGCTCTCGATTGTGCATCTATAAAAGTTTGCGAGTGTTTTTGGTGACAAGCCAAAAACAACCCAGGGTCTCGAGCTTAATGACGAGTTTGGAGGGTACTATGGCGTTAAATGCTGAGCTGTAGTTGATGAACAGCCTTCTTACATAGGAATTCCTCTTGTCCAGATGGGTTAGGGCAGTGTGATTGCGATTGCGTCGTCTGTGGACCTATTGGGGCTGTAAGCAAATTGGAGTGGGTCTAGGGTGTCAGGTAGGGTGGAGGTGATATGATCCTTGACTAGTCTCTCAAAGCACTTCATGATGACAGAAGTGAGTGCTATGGGGCGATAGTCGTTTAGCTCAGTTGCCTTAACTTTCTTGGGAACAGGAACAATGGTGTCCCTCTTGAAGCATGTAGGAACAGCAGACTGGGATAAAGATTGATTGAATATGTCCGTAAACACACCAGCCAGCTGATCAGTGCATGCTCTGAGGATGCAGCTAGGGATGCCGTCTGGGCCGGCAGCCTTGCGAGGTTTAACACGTTTAAATGTTTTACTCACGTTGGCTGCGGTGAAGGAGAGTCCGCAGGTTTTGGCTTGCCATACTCCACTTGTCCTTCAGAAAAGGATGTAACTGAAAATGTTGTGTTGTTTCATGCAAGAAACCACTTTACAAAATAGAATGTATTATTATTCCCATACCATTATTACAGAGAATCAGACAAATTATGCTACGCTCTGCCTATTGGCTACTTATATGCCCATTGGCTACTTAGCTTATTCAAGACCATCTCAAAACACAACACTTCCCCTTTAAGACTTAAATAAGCTCTTTACCTGACTTGCTTCTCAAAGATGGCTAGAAAGGCAAACATTTTGGGCTCTTGTTGGAGGAAACCACTCCCCCAGTGTTGCTATAACTGGGCTATTAACTCACTAACTAGCAAAGAATATGAACAATTGCGCACACGTGGCTACATGCAGCTCTCACTTTGATCTCAAAACAAGCACATCTACTCATGACCACTCATACTGTTGCCTAAACACAGTTCAGTTCCATATATGCCAATGGCTATTGGCCTACTGCAGCTCTGATTGATTATGTTGCACCAGTGTGTTTAGAGTACAGGCTGGAGTTGTGCCTGTCAATGCAATAGAATCCTACTCCAATGTGCTCTGCCTACAGTAAAATCTATTTCACACTTTGTTTTCCATACCAGGTCTTGGATAGTTTATTTTGTTTCGTTATGCTACATTGAAAGTGACTAATATTGCTCTGATTCGAGCACAATTCCCACAGCAGAGCAAAATGTTGACAGTGTTAACTAAAGGGGAAAACTCTAGAAGTTGAGTGAAGTTCAATCTCGTGATTTTCTGCCCGGGCTGATATTGAGTCTGTGCAGCAGCAGTCTGAGGGGAGCTGTGTGAGCAGCTTAGAGGGAACATTGACTGTAGGTTATATAAAATACATGTTTTCTGTATTGATGGCTGATGTGCCCAGGTTTCTAGAATAAGAGAACTGGTTCCCTAATGTTATTTGAAGCTAGTGTGAAGGCGTGAACTATGTCTTGTATTGGTGTCTGTTCAGGATGCAGTAGGTGAATGGTCTCCTGCTGAATGTTAGTTCAGGTTTCTGTGTCTCTGTGGGTTTTCTCAGGTGGGCCTGATAGTTTCTGAGAGCTCCTGCTGGGATGTGGCTGTGAGGTCCACTTGCTCACAGAGGGGGAGGGGCAAGAGCAGCCATGAGGGGCTGATAGGAAATCAATAGGATTCAAATGCACAACCACAAAACTCAAAGTGATGATTTGTCTCTGTGTCAAGATGTGAGCTCATATTGAGGGAAAAGGGTAATGTACAGCCCGGGTGTGGTGACCAATGTGCACAGTGTATTGTAGTGCGTTCCCAAGACCTACCGTCACTCTGAATCATGTAGTGTAGAGAGAGAGAACATATAAAATAGAATAGAGGAGCTAGAGAGTGAGAGGTGAGAGAGAGAACATATAAAATAGAATAGAGGAGCTAGAGAGTGAGAGGTGAGAGAGAGAACATATAAAATAGAATAGAGGAGCTAGAGAGTGAGAGGTGAGAGAGAGAACATATAAAATAGAATAGAGGAGCTAGAGAGTGAGAGGTGAGAGAGAGAACATATAAAATAGAATAGAGGAGCTAGAGAGTGAGAGGTGAGAGAGAGAACATATAAAATAGAATAGAGGAGCTAGAGAGTGAGAGGTGAGAGAGAGAACATATAAAATAGAATAGAGGAGCTAGAGAGTGAGAGGTGAGAGAGAGAACATATAAAATAGAATAGAGGAGCTAGAGAGTGAGAGGTGAGAGAGAGAACATATAAAATAGAATAGAGGAGCTAGAGAGTGAGAGGTGAGAGAGAGAACATATAAAATAGAATAGAGGAGCTAGAGAGTGAGAGGTGAGAGAGAGAACATATAAAATAGAATAGAGGAGCTAGAGAGTGAGAGGTGAGAGAGAGAACATATAAAATAGAATAGAGGAGCTAGAGAGTGAGAGGTGAGAGAGAGAATGACAGGGAAAGACAAAGAGATGTCAAACAGGAAGAGATAATAAGGATCATTTTATTTTATGTCTGGGTTGTTATTTTGCCCTTTTTTTCTCTGGAGGTTTACATTGTGATGACAGTTTTTGCCTTTCAACATTGTGGCTTTATAGTTGATTTTAAATCAGGTGCTATGCAGAATACCAAGTGCTTTGCTACACATTGAAATGTCTTTAGTTGCTGCAGGTGCTTTGATATATGTTGAGCTTTATTCGCTGTACGCTAGTGTTCCCCAAGTGTTCATTTATTTGTCCACCCAAGTTTTCAGAGCAACATTTTTTTGTTGCACCTAAAAGACTAAAATCACCAGGAAATCATGTATTCTACTGATGGTGGAAAAATCTATCCAGTTACATATCGCAATATTAGTTTTGACGATAGATTGCAATATTAGTTTTGACAATATCGCAATATTAGTTTTGCACTATTCGGCAGTACCTGCACCAAAACGCCAGTATTTTTCGTTCATAGCTTGTTCTCCATCTTCTATTTAAATAGTGAAGCATTTCGTTTTCATCACATTTATTTCCATGACTGATCAAAACACTTCTCAGGGATCTCTCTTGTTCCTCTGCAGCAGACATATGGTGAGCGATATGTTTGGAACATCGAACCGCAAAAAAATCACATTATCAAATCGCAAACATTTCGTATCGGCACCTAAGTATCATGTTAATATTGTGTTGTGAAGAACCTGGCAATTCCCAGCCCTAAAGTATTCCAACGCATAAATAGAGAGACATATGTGATCGTATCCAAATGTAATCAAGGTTTCCAATGATTATGTTTTTGTCAAATATTAAATATGTTTGGAAATATGTTTCTTGCGGTCAATGTGCAGTGTACAAATGATTTATAACTATGTTCCAGCCCCCTGACCATCTGCTCAAGAAAAGATCGGTCCACAGCTGAATGTAATTGGGGACCCATGATGTACACTATAGTGAGGGGGATGCTTTAAGATGTCATAGAACACAACAGAAGAATCGACATCCAGATATTTTACACACAGAATCCCGCTTGTGTACAAGGCATCACATTCACAAGGTTTCTTTGCAGTGTGCTGATGACTGCTGAGGTTCCCTGAGGTCATAGAGGGGAGGAGTGGGCTTGGAGAGGAGGAGGGGGCAGGCAGCCCCCTGTAGTCTGGGCTGCTACCTGCTGGCACAGAGCCCCAGTAAAGTGCACTCAGACGCATTTTTCCTGTCTGCAGGGGCCATGCCAGCACTGGCTAATCCAGCGTGACCTTTTTATGTGCCAAGCATGTTGCAATGAACAAAAACAATCTGACAGGCCCAGGGGAGCCTCGCCCTCAGCACTGTGGAGGCTTGGTTTAGCACCCACTCAAGCTGGCTGTGGAGGTTGTGGGTTAGCATTAGCCTAGCACTAAGGCTGGCTGTGGGGGTATGGGTAAGCATTAGCCTAGCGCTAAGGCTGGCTGTGGGGGTATGGGTAAGCATTAGCCGAGTACTTAGGGCTGTGGGGGTCTGGGTAAGGATTATCTAAGCACCGCAGTTCGCAAGCTAGGGATCGCATGTGTGGTCGCCTGATATGAAAATGGGGTCACGGGAGAATTTTAAAAATCCTGAAGAAAAAATATATGTGTATATATACACAGTGCCTTGCAAAAGTATTCATCCCCCTTGGCATTTTTCCTATTTTGTTCCATTACAACCTGTACTTTAAATGGATTTTTATTTGAATTTCATGTAATGGACATACACAAAATAGTCCAAATTGGTGAAGTGAAATTTAAAAAATAACTTATTAAAAAAAAAGGAAAGTGGTGCGTGCATATGTATTCACCCCTTTTGGAATGAAGCCCCTAAATAAGATCTGGTGCAACCTTCAGAAATCACATAATTAGTTAAATAAAGTCCACTTGTGTGCAATTGAAGTGTCACATGATATGTCATATGATCTCAGTATATGTACACCTATTCTGAAAGTTGTGGAGAAGTACAGATCAGGGTTAGGTTCTAAAAAAATATCTGAACCTTCGAACATCCCACGGAGCACAATTAAATCCATTATTAAAAAATGGAAAGAATATGGCACCACAACAAACCTGCCAAGAGGGGGCCGCCCACCATATCTCCTGGACCAGTCAAGGAAGGTATTAATCAGAGGCAACAAAGAGACCAAATATAACCCTGAAGGAGCTGCAAAGCTCCACAGCGGAGATTGGAGTATCTGTCCATAGGACCACTTTAAGCCGTACACTCCACAAAGCTGGGCTTTACGGAAGAGTGGCCAGAAAAAAAGCCATTGCTTAAAGAAAAGAATAAGAAAACAAGTGTGTTGTTCGCCAAAAGGCATGTGGGAGACTCCCCAAACATATGGAAGAAGGTACTCCAGTCAGATTAGACTAAAATGTAGCTTTTTGGCCATCAAGAAAAACACTATGTCTGGCGCAAACCCAACACCTCTCATCACCCCGAGAACACCACCCCGAGAACACCATGTTTTTCATCGGCAGGGACTGGGAAACTGGTCAGAATTGAAGGAATGATGGAAGGCACTAAATAAAGGGGAATTCTTGAGGGAAAACAGTTTGTCTTCCAGAGATTTGAGACTGGGACGGAGATTCACCTTCCAGCAGGACAATGACCCTAATTATACTGCTAAAGCATCACTTGAGTGGTTTAAGGGGAAACATTTAAATGTCTTGAAATGGCCTAGTCAAAGCCCAGACCTCAATCCAATTGAGAATCTGTGGTATGACATAAAGATTGCTGTACACCAGCGGAACCCATCCAACTTGAAGGAGCTGCAGCAGGTTTGCCTTGAAGAATGGGCAAAAATTCCAGTGGCTAGATGTGCCAAGCTTATAGAGACATACCCCAAGAGACTTGCAGCTGTAATTGCTGCAAAATGTGGCTCCCGAGTGGCGCATCAGTCTAAGGCACTGCATCTCAGTGCTACAGGAGTCACAACAGATACCCTGTTTCGAATCCAGGCTGTATCACATCCAGCTCTGATTGGGAGTCCATTGGGCGGAGCACAATTGGCCCAGCGTCGTCCGGGTTTGACTGGAGTAGGCCGTCATTGTAAATAAGAATTTGTTCTTAACTGACTTGCCTAGTTAAATAAAGGTTAACTAATATATTCTAATATTGTCTTTGTATCTGAAAATTATTGTAATGTGGTTAACCTTAAAAATGTAATTGAAAATTAATCAAATTTCAAAGACACCATTCAACCAGAGTGCCTTTAGATCATGGGAAAAGGCTGCACTTGACCGTTGCACTTGAGTCATTCCCACGGTGAATGGCTAGGCCCCTACGTTATGAAGCCACACACTATTGCAGAGACTTTGATATTACCGGACGCAATTGATATGGTGAAAACAATGTGTGGGGAGGCAGAGGCACAGAAACTCACATCAATACCTTTGTCAGATAAAACTGAAAAATGAAGAATTTGTGCTTTTGCTAGCAATCATGACTGAACGACTCAAAAACTCCACAGCTTATGCTCTGCAAATCGATGTTAGCTGTGAGGGCCGAGATGCCCATGCTTTGACTTATGTTCGCTGTATATGTCGGGGGATGTTATTCACAAGGACATATTGTTCTGTCTCACGATTCCGGAGCATGAAACGGCACAGGGGATGTTCAGTGTGCTGAGTGGCTAAATTGATGAAAAACAGATTCCATGGGATCGAATGGTGGGCTTTTGCACAGATGGGTCTCCATCTATGGCGGGACGGCAGACAGGCCTCTGCACTCTTGTTATTAATATGTCTCCTTCTGTGATATGGATGCATTGTATGATACACCAATAGCAATTGGTGGCAAAAGAGCTGAGCACAGAACTCTGAGAAATACTGCAGCAGGTAACTTTGATTGTAAACTACATCAAACCACATCTACTGTGCACACACCTGTTCGCAAAACTATTTGGAGATTTAAGATCCGAGCATGACAATGGTCTATTTCACACCGAGGCTTGGTGGTTATCGAGAGGAACTGTTGTCATTCACAATGGATGTAAAAAAAAAACAGACTTGGTTGACTTTGTACCTCCTTACCTATGTAACAGACATATTAGGGAAACTGAACAAAGTGAATGCAAGCATGCAGGGAAATACAAAAACATTCTACAGATGAGTGACAGAATCAGTGGACTCAGAGGAAAGAATTCTTATTGGAGAGAGAGTCTTTCAAAAACTAGCCATGCCCCCTTCCCTCGGCTGTGCATGTTTTAAATGGAAAACAGCAACAGTAATTGTCCCACACAGGTGACGACTGCTCACCTCCAATGCTTGGAAGAGCACTTTGGGACCTTCTTCCCAATCTGTTTGAATCCTTGCTCAGTTGACATGCCGGGAGGTGAAATTGAACAGCTCTGTCATGTGACCAATTGTATTCACGGGTCACTATGGAGGAGTTTTGGTTCCTGACTCAAAGGGAATACCCTGCCATCTCCCTCTGAGCATTAATGCCACGTTCACGACAACTGGGAACTCGGAAATCTCAGACTTCCGACTTTAGTGCGTTTAAAGCAACTGGGAACTCTGAAGAAGATTAGCAAAGACTGGGAAAAATAGTTTTGAATGGTCATCCAACGTGGAATTCCAACTTGGGAACTCAGGTCTCTTTCTAGGACTCTGACTTTCCGAACTGAAGCTCACTGATGTCATGATTTGACCTCCTACTTTTCCAAGGTCCCAGTTGTCTTGAAAGCAGAATAAAACCAATGATACCCTTCGTCGGCTCATACAATATATGTGTGAAGTTGGATTCAGTGCTCTCGTCTACCTTAAAACCAAATATAGATCCAGGTTGGGTGTGATAGCAGAGATGTTATTTGTATTCAACCTTTATTTAACTAGGCAAGTCAGTTAAGAACAAATTATTATTAACGATGACGGCCTACACCGGCCAAACCCGGACCACGCTGGGCCAATTGTTCGCCGACCTATGGGACTCCCAATCACGGCCGGTTGTGATATAGCCTCGATTCGAACAAGGGTGTCTGTAGTGACGCCTATAGCACTGAGATGCAGTGCCTTAAACAGCTGCACCACTCGGGAGACCAAAAGGGAAGGAAGGTAGAGACAACAATACATAATGCGAAGCAGCCACAACTGTCTGTAAGAGTGTTCATGATTGAGTCTTTGAATGAAGTGGAGATAAAACTGTCCAATTTGAGTGTCTTTTGCAGCTCGTTCCAATCGCTAGCTGCTGCAAACTGTAAAGAGGAGGAACCCAGGGACGTGTGTGCTTTGGGGACCTTTAACAGAATGAGACTGGCAGAACGGGTGTTGTATGTGGAGGATGAGGGCTGCAGTAGGTATCTCAGATAGAGGAGTGAGGCCTAAGAGGGTTTTATAAATAGGCATCAAACAGTGGGTCTTGTGACGAGTATACAAAGATGACCAGTTTACAGAGGAGTATAGAGTGCAGTGATGTGTCCTAGAAGGAGAATTGGTGGCAAATCTGATGGCCGAACGGTAAAGAACATCTAGCCGCTCGAGAGCACCCTTATCTGATGATCTATAAAAGACGTCTCCGTAATCTAGCATGGTAGGATGGGCATCTGAATCAGGGTTAATTTGGCAGCTGGGGTGAAAGAGGAGTGGTTACAATAGAGGAAACCAAGTCTAGATATGTGCTCAGAGAAGAACAGTGAACCGTCTAGCCATACTCCCAAGTTTTTGTGAGGTATTTGTATTTATTATGGATCCCCATTAGCCAGTGCAGCAGCTACTCTTCCTTGGGTCCAGCATAATTAAGGCAGTTTATACAATTTTAAAACATTACAGTACATTCACAGGTTTCACAACCCACTGTGTGCCCTCAGGCCCATACTCCACCACTACCACATATCTACAGTACTAAATCCGTGTGTGTGTGTGTGTATGCATGTGTCTGTGCCAACGTTTGTGTTGCTTCACAGTCTCCGCTGTTCCATAAGGTGTTTTTTAAATCTAATTTTACTGCTTGCGTCAGTTACTTGATGTGGAATAGAGTCCCATGTAGTAATGGCTCTATGTCGTACTGTGTGCCTCCCATAGTCTGTTCTGGACTTGGGGACTGTGAAGAGACCTCTTGTGGCATGTCTTGTGGGGTATGCATGGGTGTCCGAGCTGTGTGCCAGTAGTTTAGACAGACAGCTCGGTGCATTCAACATGTCAATACCTCTCATAAATAAAAGTAGTGATGAAGTCAATCTCTCCTCCACTTTGAGCTAGGAGAGATTGACATGCATGTTATTAATATTAGCTCTCTGTGTACATCCAAGAGTCAGCTGTGCTGCCCGGTTCTGAGTCAATTGCAAAGTCCTTTTTTGTGGCACCTGACCACACGACTGAACAGTAGTCAAGGTGCGACAAAACTAGGGCCCGTAGGACCTGCCTTGTTGATAGTGTTGTTAGGGCAGAGCATCGCTTTATTATAGACAGACTTCTCCCAATCTTAGCTGCTACTGCATCAATATGTTTTGACCATGGCAGTTTACAATCTAGTGTTACTCCAAGCAGTTTAGTCTCAATTTCCACATGATTTATTACAAGATTTAGTTGAGGTTTAGGGTTTACTTAGTGTTTTGTTCCAAATACAATGCTTTTAATTTTAGAAATATTTAGGGCTAACTTATTCCTTGCCACCCACTCTGAAACTAACTGCAGCTCTTTGTTGAGTGTTGCAGTCATTTCAGTCGCTGTAAGTAGCTGACGTGTATAGCGTTGAGTTATCCGCATACATGGAAACTCTGGCTTTACTCAAAGTCAGTGGCATGTAGTTAGTAAAAAAAAAAAGCCAGAAAACAGCTACCCTGGGGAATTCCTGATTATATTTGATAGGCTTCCATTAAAGAACACCCGCTGTGTTCTGTTAGACAAGTAACTCTTTATCCACATTATAGCAGGGGGTGTAAAGCCATAACACACAAGTTTTTCCAGCAGCAGACTATGATCAATAATGTCAAAAGCTGCACTGAAGTCTAACAAGGCAGCTCCCACAATCATTTTATCATACATTTCTCTCAGCCATTCATCAGTCATTGTTGTAAGTGCTGTGCTTGTTGAGTGTCCTTCCCTATAAGCATGGTGAAATGCTGTTGTAAATATGTTTACTGTAAAATAGCATTGTATCTGGTCAAACACAATTTTCCCCAGAAGTTTACTAAGGGTTGGTAACAGGCTGATTGGTTGGCTATTTGAGCCAGTAAAGGGGGCTTTACCATTCTTGGTAGCGGAATGACTTTAGCTTCCCTCCAGGCCTGAGGGCACACGCTCTCTATTAGGCTTAAATTAAAGATGTGGCAAATAGGAGTGGCAATATCGTCTGCTATTATCCTCAGTAATTTTCCATCTAGATTGTCAGACCCTGGAGGCTTGTCATTGTTGATAGACAACAATAATTTGTTCACCTCTTCCGCACTGACTTTACGGAATTCTAAAGTACAATTCTTGTCTTTCACAATTTGGTCCGATATACTTGGATGTGTCGGGTCAGCGTTTGTTGCTGGCATGTCGCCCTAACTTTGCTTATCTTGCCAATGAAAAAGTCATTAAAGTTTGCTTTGTGATGAATGAGCCATCTGATTCAATAACAGTAACGCAAAGTTGGCTTTATTTCCCAAAATTTCATTTAAGGTGCCCCAAAACTTTTTCCGATCATTCTTTATATAATTTGTCTTTGTTTCATAGTGTAGTTTATTTTTCTTTTTATTTAGTTTAGTCACATGTTTTCTTAATTTGCAGTATGTTTGCCAATCAGTTGGGCTGCCAGACTTAATTGCCATACCTTTTGCCTCATCCCTCTCAACCATACAATTTTTAAATTCCTCATAAATCCAAGGGGATTTAACAGGTTTTACAGTCATTTTCTTAATGGGTACATGCTTATTAGTAACTGGAATAAGTAGTTTCATAAATGCGTCAAATGCAGCATCTGGTTGCTCCTCATTACACACCACAGACCAGCAAATATTCTTCACATCATCAACATATGAATCACTACAAAACTTATTGTATGACCTCTTATACACTATATTAGGCCCAGCCTTTGCAACATTGGTTTCTCTAGATATGGCTATTATATTGTGATCACTACATCCTATGGATTTGGATACTGCTTTAAAGCAAATATCTGTAGCGTTAGAAAAACTGTGATCAATACATGTTGATTATTTAATTCCTGTGCTGTTTGTAACTACCCTGGTAGGTTGACTGACAACCTGATGCAACTTCCCACAAGAATGGGCTTTAGGTGAGGCAGATGAACCTGTAGCCATATTACTTCAACAGTATTTAACATTAGATCGTCTCTAAGCTTTACAGGAATGTGGTTCTGAATATAGACCACAACACCGCCTCTGTTGACATTTCTGTCTTTTCGGGAGATGTTATAACCATGTATTGCTACCACTGTATCATCAAAGGTATTATCTAAGTGAGTTTCAGAGATAGTCAAAATATGAATGTCATCTGTTACAAGCAAGTTATTAACTTCATGGACCTTGTTTCTTAGGCTGCATATGTTAATATGAGCTATTTTTAGCACTTTTCTGGGTTGCATGATTGTTTTTAATGCTTTACTGGGAAGCTTATCAGAGGTAGATTTACTCATGCTATTTACATTGGAGCTGATAGTGCAGGGTGAGCTGCATAAAGTGGTCTTCCTACTATTGCACACTGCCTCAGTGCTAACAGTATAACTCTGGTTTATAGGCTCATGATTACTGCTTACAATAGCTGTAGGATAAACAGATGTATTCAGTGCAATTAGGGGTACATAAATTAAATTACTTACATTGTGTTTGCCAATGCCCCTAAGATCATGTACATTTGATGCAGAATTATGACAACTCATTGTCACAATGGTGACTGATCTGGTCTTGGATCATTTACCAGTCATTGTTTCAACACAGCCTTGAAATGCGTGGACAGAGTCCAGGAGCCAAGATGATTTGGATGGACTCCGTCATTCCTGTAGAGCATCTTCTGTTCCCAGAAGGTGTCAAAGTTATCAATAAAAGTGACTCCAGCAGAGCTACAGTAGTCTTTTAGCCAGATGTGTAATGCCAGCAGTCTGCTGAATCTTTCACACCCGCGGCCCAACAATGGTACTGGACCTGACATTATTGGCCATTTTTAAAAGTCTTTTAATGCTAAAATCAGTTCATTAAAATCAATTTTCAAACGTTCCGAGCTAGCCCTCCTGATGTCGTTTGACCCCACATGGACAATGACAGTGTCAGCTCCCGGAATCTGTGGTAGAACAGTCAGAAGCAGCCTTGAGGTGACTACCTCAAGCGCTAAACACTCAGAGGTAGTTATCACACCGAAGGGGAGAGGGGCATTCTTCTTACCAAACCACATGACCTTTGTTTTGGAGGTGTTCAGAACAAGGTTAAGGGTAGAGAAAGCTTGTTGGACACTAAGAAAGCTTTGTTGTAGAGCGTTTAACACAAAATCCGGGGAGGGGCCAGCTGAGTTTAAGACTGTGTCATCTGCATATAAATGGATGAGAGAGCTTCCTACTGCCTGAGCTATGTTGTTGATGTAAATTGAGAAGAGCGTGGGGCCTAGGATCGAGTCTTGGGGTACTCCCTTGGTGACAGGCACTGGCTGAGACAGCAGATGTTCCGACTTTACACACTGCACTTTTTTAGAGAGGTTGTTAGCAAAACAGGCCAAAGACCCCTCAGAGACACCAATACTCCTTAGCCGGCCCACAAGAATGGAATGGTCTACCATAACAAAATCTTTGGCCAAGTCAATAAAAATAGCAACACAACATTGCTTAGAATCAAGGGAAATGGTGACATCATTTAGGACCTTTAAGGTTGCAGTGACACATCCATAACCTGAGTGGGAACCAGATTGCATACCAGAGAGAATACTGTACACATCATGAAAGCCAGTCGATTGATTATTGACAAGTTTTTAAAACACTTTTGATTAACAGGGCAACATAGAAATTGCCCTATAACAGTTGGGATCAGCTTGATCTCCTCCTTTAAATAAAGGATGCACCACCGTGGCTGCCTTCCAAGCAATGGAAACCTCTCTAGAAAGGAGAGACAGGTTAAAAAGGTCAGAGATAGACTTGGCAATAATAGGGGCAGCAACCTCAAAGAAGAAAGGGTCTAAACCATCTGACCCAGATGTTCTTTGGGGGGTAAAGTTTAAGGAGCTCCTTTAGCACCTTGGACTCAGTGACCACCTGCAGGGAGAAACATTGTAGCTGGGCAGGGGAAAAAGAGGGAGGATCATCGGGGCTTGTTACATTAAAAGGGGTGTGAGATGAGGAAATGTTGGAAGGGCAAGCTCACTATTAACTCAGTGTCGTCCGGGTTTGGCCGGGGTAGACTGTCATTATAACTAAGAATTTGTTCTTAACTGACCTGCCTAGTTTTATAAAGGTTAAATAAAAAATATATATAAAAAAAATCAACAAGGAGCTATTTCAAAGTTTAATGCTTAAAAAAACAGCAAATTAAATTGTTTGGAGATAGACTTGGTGGAGACAACCGAGCACCGAAGGTGTTCCTTGGTAAAGATTGCCACTCCACCACCTTTGGAAGGTCTGTCTTGCCAAAAAAGGTCATAACCAGAATGGTTAACATCAGTATTCAAAACACTTTCTTAACCATGTCTCAGTAATGACTAACACATCTGGATTGGAGCTGTGAACCCACACTTTTGATCAATTTTAGGTAATAAGCTTCTAGTGTTAAACGGCAGAAAACCCAGGCTTTTATGAGAGCATAAATCAGTGAAGCAGATAACAGGGCACAAGTCAGAATTGTGGCTATCAATAGTAGATGGGCCAGGGTGTACATGCACATTTCCAGATATCATCAGCAGTAATAAAATTAGGGCACGGCTGAAGACAGGGAGAGCTCTGCAATGTTGATTTATGACAATTGAATGTGCATTAGATGTCAACAAGATCATATTGTACAGCAATTTCATTAGGTAACATGACTACAAAGCCGGTGAGAGGTGGTTAGAATAGGATGGGAGACCAAAAGTCTGTGTAACCAGTAGAGTCAGAGTCCTGAGTGTGGGAACAAACAGTCTGTCCCACGGTTGGGTAAACAATCAAGTTCATAGTCAACAAAGCATGCAGGAGTCATGAGGCAAATAGCATAAAGCACAATAAAAAAATATAACGACTTGGGGCTAGCCATTGTAAGTTCAGAGTAACAAAGATGAGATGTGCACTGTTGACCAGGCCCCCGACGCGACATGCATCAAGCACACCCATCTCATTAGTGGTGATGAGATAAGATACATTATGTCAGACTAATTTGCAATTGACTGTCACAGCACAAAATAAAAAAGTAAACATTGGTTGTTAATTCCATAATTTTGGGGGTAAGCATTAGCCTAGCGCTTAGGGCTGTGGGGGTTTGGGTAAGCATTAGCCTAGCGCCAAGTCTAACTGTGGGGGTTTGGGTTAGCATAAGGATAATTTAGCCCTCATGTATAATATTATAATGCCTCAGGATGAAAACCTCTCTGGACTCTACAGGATCTTTGAATCTTAATCGAATGATCAAGATCATGGTGGCAATTTGCTATCAATTTGATTAACTGCACACTATGTCCCAGAATAATTATTGTATTCAATCTATTAACTCTTCTTCTCCTTAATCTAATGTTACTCCTATTTTGTATTTGTATTTGTATTTATTAGGGATCCCCATCTGTTGCCAAGGCAGCAGCTACTCTTCCTAGTGTCAAAACACATTAAGGCACTTACATTACATAAAACAAAAGATTAAACAGTAGGGGCATACACACCCTAGACCCAGGGGTACACTACCCTCCATTTATCACGTCCATGCATGACTGCTCTCTATACACGACTTAACAAGGCTGATCTGTAATAAACAGGTGCTTACCAGCAGTAATCATTCATCATCATGTGTTGCTGCTTTTTACGACCCATGCTGTTATCTTTTCATCTGATTGCCCTATAGGTGAGCCTTTAATGTGGATAGTTATATGCTCCTCATTTACATATGAGCTTAGCTGGGGTCTCCGGGGAGGCCTTTGATGCTGTGGGAGGAAGAGAGGAGAGGGGAGGGGCCGAGGGGAAGCGATGATGGGACAGTACAGCTCCTCCGCTGACTGTTTTCGCCTTTTATGTGCTTTTATGTTGCTGCTACACTTCACCTGATAAAAGCAGTGTATTGAGATTCATGTTTGTAAACATTACACTATCTATGGATGTTGTTCTGTTGTTGCCTTGTGGAGACTCCCAGCCCCCCTGCCTGCCTGCCTACCACCTGTTCCTTAATGTCTACACAAATAAAGTGGATACAGTAGCACAATAAACATGCTACGGTCTACTGAAGGTTTCTTCGTCTTTACCATATAAGCAAAATCCTTTTGTTTGTTGTCTGCTTGTTTTCTCAGCCAATTACTTCTGTGTCCTTTCTCTGGGAAAGTTGTGTTATTACAGAGACAGTACAAAGGCACTTTGGAGAACGTGTCACTTATGTCAGAAGAGATAAAATGCTGAACAAGCTGTTAGATTGGGATATAACAGAATGTTTGTGTGATGTGAGATAATGAACCTAAACTACAGCTGCATTCTGTTTTTATGAGGCATTGTATTGTGTTTTCTACGTTTTGGCTGGCTAGTGGGAAAGCTGCAATTCTGCCTACTTTTGTCCTATTTAGCTCCACTCATAGAACAACTTTGTTTAGCTTTATTCAGATGACATTCGCCGAGATGGAAATTAATCCGTATTTGTACCCCAGGTCCAGCTGGGTTGATTACATCATGCTAATTTGAGGGGCGAGGGGTTAGTGTTACATGTCACCACATACCATATAGTTTTGCACAATGACCCTGACCCTAACAAAACCTTTACCATGTCCACTTCTTCTCTGTGTCTCCTCCAGGGTATTAGCAGTCTGTTCAGCTCTCTGAAGGTGGTGCGCCTGCTGCGTCTGGGCCGGGTGGCCCGTAAACTGGACCACTATCTGGAGTATGGAGCAGCTGTATTGGTCCTACTGGTGTGTGTGTTTGGCCTGGTGGCCCACTGGCTGGCCTGCATCTGGTACAGCATTGGCGACTACGAGGTCATTGACGAGGTCACCAACACTATCAAGACGGACAGCTGGCTCTACCAGTTAGCCATCAACCTCGGCTCGCCGTATTGCTACAATGCCAGCGGCTCAGGCCAATGGGAGGGTGGCCCCGGTAAAGACTCTCTGTACATCACGTCTCTTTACTTCACCATGACCAGCCTGACCACCATCGGGTTCGGCAACATTGCCCCCACCACGGATGGAGAGAAGATCTTCTCTGTGGCCATGATGATGGTCGGCTGTAAGTAACTGGGCTTGGTTGTTTTCCCTTCTCCATGGTGTTGGATGGTTGGGTTGGTTGGTTGGCTAGCTGGTTGGATGATTGGTAGGATGGCTAGCTGGTTGGTTCATTGGTTGGTTGGATGGATGGATGGATGGTTGATTGGCTGGTTAGTTGATTAGTTGGCTGGATGGGCAGCAATTCCAGGGAGATTGCTGATAGTACAGAGTGATGATGGAGAGAATAGATCTCCACGATTACGATAGCGAGCAATGATGACACGTTGATGATTAATGACACACAATACTCCCCATCGTCTGTCAGCATAATCTTGGGTGGCAATCTGAGCAACAAAGAGAGAGATGAGGATAGGCTGCTCTCAGATAGAGCGAGAGAAACATACTGTAGAGAATGCTTTGCTCCACTGCTGTAAACAGATCTGATGGTATTTGGGTCTCCTCTATCTGCCAGCTCTGCAAGTCCTCTGGGCTGTCCTGTCCTGTCCTGTCCTGTGATAGTCAGGGGCACACACTGTGTCAGTCTGATTGTGTAGACTGTCAGAGCCAGGCTAGCCAATAAACAACAGAGCAAAATGATCTGTGTTTCCCTCTGAGTTGTCTGGGCATAGCTGATAGTGTTGGCATGGCGTGCCACTGTGCCACAGCCACCTAGCACACGAAACAGACAACACTGTGTCGTTTTTGTTTTGGACCCATGTGAGTGTAGTAGTAGTAGTGGAGCTGAACAGAGATAAGATTGGTTCAGCAGCCCCAGTCAGAGGAGCTCGCTCAGTGAAGTGATCACAGGCTTATTAATTGCCACCTTTTCCCATTACTCTGAATAAGGCCATTCTTACCTCCTCCCCCTCCCACCTCTTTCTCTGACTGTCAGAAATCACCTTTAGATTAATGATCCACTTAGCTATCAGGATCTGATAGGAGGGTGAGTTGTACACATTGTATTAACATGCATGTACACGCACACACTTACATTACATGCAATGCACATGTTAGCACCTACATACACTTTTGCAAACATTATGCTATTACTCATATACTGTATGCACATGAAAAGTTTATTTCCAAAATGCTATATCCAACCATTTTTTTTACTTTGTAATTTCTCATCAGAAATGAGCATTTTTTTTATTAATGGATTTTTAATGTGTTCTTTTACAAAACACTAAATATATCCACTGTTTAGCCGGAATTTAATGTGTGTATCCTGTATTTTTGACTGTGATATGTGGTTAGCTCACCTAGCATCTTAAGACGAATGCACTTACTGTAAGTAACTATGGATAAGAGAATCTGCTAAATTGCAAAAATGTCAAACGTAAATATTTTACATACAGATTTCATATTACTGTATTGACTTATATGACTGTATAAAACCTCTCAGTACTACTTATTTCTCTGAGAGTAAGGCGGATATACAGCATTTAGCAAAACAACATGATCATTTGTCTCTCTGAAGTGAAATCACCAAGTGATAGATTTTAAATAAATACATGTCTGTCATTGAACAACCCCATGCCATGATTAGATAGTGAACAACCCCATGCCATGATTCGATAGTGAAAAAGCACACCAATCTCTTTCATAATTATTCCTCACAAGTCCAAAAACGAACAGCTTAATTAAATAGTACCCGCAAAACACCAGTCTCAACATCAACGGTGAAGAGGCTGTTGATGCTGGCCTCCTAGGCAGAATTGCAAAGAAAAAGCCATATCTTAGACTGGACAATAAAGAGAAAAAGATTAAGATGGGCAAAATAACGCTGACACTGGACCGAGGAACTCTCCCTAGAAGGCCAGCATCCCAGAGTTGCCTCTTCACTGTTGACATTGAGACTGGTGATTTGCATGTACTATTTAATGAAGCTGCCAGTTGAGGACTTGTGAAGCGTCTGTTTCTCAAACTAGACACTCTAATGTACTTGTCCTCTTGCTCAGTTGTGCACCGTGGCCTCCGACTCCTCTTTCTATTCTGGTTAGAGCCAGTTTACACTGTTCTGTGACGGGAGTAGTACACAGCGTTGTACGAGATCTTCAGTTTCTTGGCAATTTCACGCGTGGAATAGCCTTCATTTCTCAGAACAAGAATAGACTGACGAGTATCAGAAGAAAGTTCTTTGTTTCTGGCCATTTTGAGACTGTAAAATTAACCCACAAATGCTGATGCTCCAGATACTCAACTAGTCTAAAGAAGGCCAGTTTTATTGCTTCTTTAATCAGCACATCCATAATTGCAAAAGGGTTTTCTAATGATAAATTAGCCTTTTCAAATTATAAACTTGGATTTGCTAACACAACGCGCCATTAGAACACAGGAGTGATGGTTGAGGATACTGGGCCTCTGTACGCCTATGTAGATATTCCATCAAAAATCAGCCGTTTTCAGCTACAATAGTCATTTACAACATTAACAATGTCTACACTGTATTTCTGATCAATTTGATGTTATTGTAAGGGACAAAAATATTAGCTTTTCTTTCAAAAACAAGGACATTTCTAAGTGACCCCAAACTTTTGAACAGTAGTGTACATAATTGCCTCTACATCATCTTGAATACATGCCAGTACAACTGTAAATGCACACACTTCTATGCATTTGTCAGTTCATGCACACAGGCACATGCATAAACACACATGCATGCACACGCACACAAATACAGTACAGTTGTGACTACATAAGTTGTAGAGAAATTAAAGCACATTCCAACCTCACTGCTGTCTGTGTTTCTGTGTTGTTGAGGTTTTATTATGAGAGGTAAATCAAAGACATGGATTATTAGTCGACCCTATCCCAGTCACTGGGAATTATGGGAATTACCTGAGCTCAGCTCGTCAGCAGGCGGATGGCAAAGGGCGCTGGGCGGAAGGATGGAGTAAAGGACGGCTTCTGCCTGAGGAGCCTGCGCTTGATGGCCGAGTCTGTAAAACAGTAGAGACTTCTTCTCCCCAGTGAGTGAGAGAATGAGAGAGGAGACAAGAGAGGCAGAGCAGTGAACTAGAGAGCGGTTTTATTTGAGCAGAATCGCTTCGGCGGATGTAAAAGTGTATTGAAAACCATAACACATGATTGGGGTTGTGTAAGGATCAGGATTAATTCCATCAGTTGCAAAGAGGAAGCTTCAATATCTACTGTTTCTGTGTCATGATGTCCATAGAGCTCAGCAAGCAGATTGACATTTGTTTTTTCCCCCAGTCCCCCTCCCCATTTGAGGACCCATTACCCAGTGATCAGCCCAGAGTCAGGCCTGAGAAACAGTGATGGGGCGTGGGTGGAGTAGGTCTGAGGGCGTTGACAGAGAAGCAGCTCGGAGTGTCTCTCCCCCTTGGGCTTTTTAGCTCCCATGCCCTGATTAATGGAAAGAGAGAGGGTTAGAGAGGGGGAAGAAGGATAGAGATTTCAAGGGACAGACACAGAAGCATAAAAATATACACAGTAGGTTGAAGAACAAGTGATGACAAAGAGAGAGAGGGAGGGAGCTGTATTGTCCTGCCCGCCCTGATCCATCCTGCAGTGGAATTGGAGAGCTTTGCTTTCTCTGGCTGCTCTGTCTGCAGGGCGATTAGTCTAATCCATAAAGGGGTGTCGTTCTCTGCACTCTCTGCTCTCTCTCTCTCTCCAGGAGTCCTCTAAACTGACTCATCCGGGTCACTGCTAATCCCACATCAAGTGGCCCAAATCAGGGGAGGCTCAGCCCAAAACCAGCTCCTTTACTTTGGAGGTGACTGCTGCCTCTGTGTCTGTATCCTGTATGTGGGTGCCTGGCTGCTTCCATATCACGCGCGTGCAAGTGTGTGTGCACATGCATGTTCAGGTGTGCGAGAGTGTGTGTAGAGGTTCTGTGTGTGGTTGGGTGAGTTTGTTTAGATTCACATTATACAACGGATTTGGAAAGTATTCAGAACCCTTGACTTGTTCCACATATTGTTACGTTACAGCCGTATTCTAAAATGGATTCAATTGTTTTTTTCTCTCATCAATCTACACACAATATCCCATAATGACAAAGCATAGAATTGTTTAGCAAATGTATAAAAAAACATGTATGACTCTCATGTGGACCGCTACAGGAAAGGAAGGCCCAGAGTCAACTCTGTTGCAGAGGATAATAAGTTCATTAGAGTTACCAGAAATTGCAACCCAAATAAATGCTTCATAGAGTTCAAGTACGAGACACATTTCAACATCAACTGTTCAGAAGAGACTGCGTGAATTAGGTCTTCGTGGTTGAATTGCCGCAAAGAAACCACTACTAAAGGACACCAATAAGAAGAAGAGATTGTCTTGGGCCAAGAAACATGAGCAATTGACATTAGACTGGTGGAGATCTGTCCTTTGGTCTGATGAGTCCAAATTTGAGATTTTTGGTTCCAACCACCATGTCTTTGTGAGACGCAGAGTAGGTGAACGGATGATCTCCGCATGTGTGGTTCCCACCGTGAAACATGGAAGAGGAGGTGTGGGTGTGCTTTGCTGGTGACACTGTCTGTGATTTATTTAGAATTCAAGGGACACTTAACCAGCATTGCTCCGACAGCATTCTGCAGCGATACGCCATCCCATGTGGTTTGGTGGGACTATCATTTGTTTTTCAACAGGACAATGACCCAACACATCTCCAGGCTGTGTAAGTGCTATTATTTCATAGTTTTGATGTCTTCACTATTATTCTATGATGTAGAAAAGAAAAACCCTTGAATGAGTAGGTGTGTCCAAACTTTTGACTGGTACTGTATATATGCACTAATTGTACAAAACATTAACATTAACACCTTCTCTTTCCATGAAAGACTGACCAGGTGAATCCAGGTGAAAGCTATGATTCATTATTGATGTCACCTATTAAATCAACTGCAATCAGTGTAGATGAAGGGACAGGTTAAAGAAGGATTTTTAATACTTGAGACAATTGCGACATGGATTGTGTATGTGTACCATTCAGAGCGTGAATGGGCAAGACAAAATATTGAATTGCCCTGGAATGAGGTATGGTAGTAGGTGCCAGGCGCACTGGTTTGTGTCAAGAACTACAACGCTGCTGTGTTTTTCATGCTCAACAGTTTCCCATGTGTATCAATAATGGTCCACTACCCAAAAGACCTCCAGCCAACTTTACACAACTGTGGGAAGCATTGGTGTCAACATGGGCAGGCATCCCTGTGGAATGCTTTCAACACCTTGTAGAGACTCTGGCCCAAAGAATTAAGGCTGTTCTGAGGGCAAAAGAGGGGTTGCAACTCAATATTAGAAAGGTGTCCTTAATGTTTTGTACACTCTGTGTATATATACATCGAAATCCCAATGTGGCCCTCGAGCCAAAAACTCTGTCTGGCCCTGAGTTAGAAGGTCTACTCCTCTGCTCTTGAGAGGAGCTGGCTACTGTACCTGTAGACTTTCAGCAATTGCGCTAAGCTAACGATATGCTAAATTACATTATCTCCAAACTGCACACAGAGACATAAATATGGTCATTTGACTCTGGGTAAGTAGGAAAATGACCTAAATTTAAAAATCTCACAGTTTCCCTTTAATCCCCCTGGCATGGTGACCTTGCACTTTCTCTCTAAATGTTTGGGAATATTTCTAGCTGAGGTTTTGCGTCAGAGTTTAGGCTCTCCCTCCTTTTGGAACACAGCATGTAGACCGTGGTTGTGGGGACTTCCTCTATGACTCGTACATCGCAGGGTTAAGTATGGTGTTCCACTGTCAATACGACCTGCCTCATTTGACATGTTGGCATGACAACGGGTCAGGGGGACTTAGCTCAAGTGTGTGAGTGTGCAAGGGTTATGCAAGTGCTTCGTAAAATAGTTGAACCTCTACTAAACAAAATCACCAGTCTTGCATTACAGTATTATGCAATCCTTAATCAGTAACTCATGAATACCAGTTTCATGTTTGCACTCTCCATGCAAATTACCCAAGGGTTGTATTTGTACTGATTCTGACACCATTTCCATAATTATCACCGTTCTAATTGTCCCTGTGGGCTATCTCCCTGACTCATTCATTTGTGATTCTCATTTTCCATCGACCCAATCTTCCCATGTGAAAAGTCCTGAAACACGGGAAATCAATTTTTTATTATAATTATTTCATTTCTCACAGCGATTTATGCAGGACTGAACGGGTAGAGTCTGCAGTCTGACTTGCAGTGGGGGATAACTGAATCAAGCAGGTGCCAGGCGTGATGGATTGGACCTCTTAAGTGTAATTGCAGACCGTGTGAGTTGGGGTCTGGCTGCACGTGTCATGAACCTTTATTCATAGCACTGATACAGGATGAACCCACTCACCTGCTCTTCTTTAAGGGTTCCTTTTAGAAGGAGCTGTGAATAATGCCTTTAGAAGTAGGATCCTTTAGAAGATGTCCTTCTCAGTTTACACAGCCTACAAAATCCCTCCCAGTACATCAGACACCTAACCTGACCCAGAGTTAAATGAAACCTGAATTAATGTCCATGTCTGTAGTTACAGTATCTGATGCTACCAGTATCTAGCCTTGTGCACAGTAAAGCCATCAAATAAATGGGGTGTTTCAGCTTACGTTGCTAGTTTCCACTTGTTACAGTATATACCTGCTGGTGTGATCCGTGTGTGAGTGATGAGGGTGAGTGGTCACAGTGTTTACCTAGCCAGGTGGTTCTCTGAGTGGTCCTCCATGACTTCATTATGGTTCGCTCCTAAGCCTCTGAGGGAGACCCCCTATGGCCTTGTTACCTTCAACAGCAGACCCACAGGACTGGTTATATTTGTTTCGCAGCTCAATTCAATCCCCCAGGTGTGCTGCCACTGTTAAATTCTTCTCACAACACCCAGTGTGATTAGCACTCCTGCAACATTCATGCAACAAATACAGCAAGGTGGTCGCTCGTGGTCATCAGTCTGGTTATTATTTTAATCGTGATCAATGAATGGAATTAAAGGATTGAATGAGGCGATTTATCTTTGTTCATAACATTTTATTTTTTGGCAGTGTCTGTGTGTTCTAATGGAAATTCATCTCAAATTCACAATTATTTCAGTGAGAGAAAAATTTACATAACCATTTATGATATCAGTCATTGTTCAGTATGACTGATATTAATGACTGTTATGAAAAAGCGCTCTACTTTTGATGTGTTGTGTTATGAATGTTCCCCTCTCTGTATGTTTACTGTGCCAGTGTAACTAGTAAAGAGCAGATGTTCTACTATAGATCAGAACTCCCCCTCCCCCCTCGGGCTCTACAAAAGCCATTATCTTCTCTAAATAGCATCAAATTGACTATTAAGTTGATCTAATGAAAAATAAACCCCACAATGTCAACGCTAAATAATATTTCTTTACTCAATGAGAATTCTGATGATAGAAATGATAGTTCCCAATTGGGGGTGAGAGTATGACTTATGCATGCTGCCTCTGCACATTGTTCAGTCAATTATTACTTAGAGACACTGCAAGAATGTTTACTTAGAAAGGGAAGGCCTGATACACAATTACACCTTGTCAAAATAGATTTACACGGTTGTCGTACTTTTGGAAAGAAAAGTAGTTTCAATTGGCTGTTAGTGCCAGTGATTGGCTGCTTGACCATTGCGTCATAGATATTTATTGGACATTAATGTGTTGAGTTGTGGTTTTGGACCAGGCTCTGCAATGTAGTCTCAAGGCAATTCGTATTATTCTGTTAATACATCTGTGACACGCCATTTAGTATGATATTTATGTTACGTTAGGTTACATTATGAAATGAATAGTGGTCGTACAATATCATACGAATTAGAGGACGTATAGTATCATACGTCTTACCAGGGCGTACAATAGCATACGAATTAGAGGACGTATAGTATCATACGTCTTACCAGGGCGTACAATAGCATACGAATTGGATGATCCTATCCTTTTTATTTTATTTATTTAACCTTTATTTAACTATGTTCGTAAGTTATCATACCTCTTGGAGGATGTATAATTTTGGAGTCTTTCTCTGAGTCCAGGTTGCTTGTAACAACAAAGGTGAATTTTGAGGATAATTTGTGTGAAAGGTTAGGGGAACTAAAACGACAATGTAGCATGTTGGTGATTCGGGGTAGAATAAGGGTTAGGGGGAAGACTTAGCTAAAATACTACAGTTGTCCCCGACGCAACTCAAAAACGTAACCTTTGGATTGTTAGACGGTCGCAGATTACACCCACCCATCCTTCCCCAACCTCCCTACTTTAATTTCTGTCTAAAGTAACTAGACTATTGTTAGGTATCATATGTCTTAGAGGTGCTCAGAAATATGTCAATTATGTTTTGTTTGGCTCTGAGGCCAGGCTGGCAAGCGCAGAGCTAAGGCTAAGGATAAGGTAGAATGTCAATGCTATCTTCAATTTGTGTTTTTGAGTTTCATTAACAAGTATCCAAATACCTGGATTTATTTCCAGAGGTATTTTAGATTTAGAAACTAGACTTTTAATCTGAAACGTACAAGTTGGTATTGTCATCCTGCGGTCTGTTGACGTTGACTAAACAACACTGTCAGCAGTCGTTCACAGGTGCGTTGATGTCAGGTGTGAGGGGCAGCTGTTTGAATCTGTCTGCATTGAGAGGAGACTAGTTATTAATAATTCCACAGGGAAGGAAGGAATATGTGCCTTTCCTGCCTGCTGAATCATTCTCAACAGCCAGCCTGCCACCCTCTTTTCTCTGGATCATGTGCCAGCGCGGATCCCTCCCCCATTGTAAAGTCTTTAAAGTTGTTATTTCTTGTCTTTTATTGTCTTTTTATTGGCTGGGAGAAGAAGACAGAACTATTTTTGGGTAAGGTCTCTATGGTAACAGTGAGCTAGGTTACAATCACAGCGTTGGAGGCTGTCAGTAAGTCTTGTGGAGCGCTAGTGGTTCTGGAACTCTCCCTATTCTTTCTCCTATGGAGTACATGAACACCATTATATACACAATCTGTCACCTGTCATTACCACTCACTTCAGCTCATTTCATTTTATGACAACTGTATTTGAAAGATAATTTCCCTTTCTTCTCCAGCTCTCCTGTACGCCACCATCTTTGGAAATGTGACCACCATCTTCCAGCAGATGTACGCCAATACCAACCGCTACCACGAGATGCTGAACAACGTGAGGGACTTCCTCAAGCTCTACCAGGTGCCCAATGGGCTGAGTGAGAGGGTGATGGACTACATTGTCTCTACATGGTCCATGTCCAAGGGCATCGACACTGAGAAGGTGAGCCATGCCCCTGAGCTTGGACCCAGGAGGGATAGGCCTAACAACACCAGGGCTGCCTGTGGTTACAGCACAGGAAGGATGGGATCTAACAACACCAGGGCTGGGGTTAGAGCATAGATGCAGTAGTAGTATGGTTATGAGATAACTGCAGAAGTCTTGTAGAACACATTGGATTCTAATGAATGGGACTACACAATACTGCAATGGCTCAGTACAATGGTGAAACCCATACTATACCACAAGAATTTCGCTACACTCTCAATAACATCTGCTAAACATGTGTATGAGACAATACCATTTTATTTGAAAGTAATTCAAACAGCCTGAAAGCCTGATGGACAGGTGTCTGTCTGTCCACTCTCCAGGTGCTGTCTATCTGTCCTAAAGACATGCGGGCAGACATCTGTGTTCACCTGAACCGGAAGGTGTTCAATGAGCACCCTGCGTTCCGCCTGGCAAGTGACGGCTGCCTGCGCTCTCTAGCCGGGGAGTTCCAGACCATCCACTGCGCCCCTGGAGACCTCATCTTCCATGCTGGGGAGAGCGTCGACACACTCTGCTTTGTGGTGTCAGGGTCACTGGAGGTCATCCAGGACGATGAGGTCATCGCTATCCTAGGTGAGCAGCAAAATGCATCATGGCAACTTTATCTAGTTTCCACACCAACTTACTGGTGAGTTCTTGTGTTTGTCTGTGGATTAGTGTTGTGTGGGTCAGCTGTTTGTTCACCCGCAACAGCCTGCAATTGCTAATAACTCATCCGCAACCACCAACTTCAATGTGAAAATCTGAGGCCCGCACCCAACCTTAACCCTTAAATATAGAAAATGCACTATATGCTACAGTCAAAGACTGCAGAACAATTTTTTGACAGGGTGTGCAGGATTTTGTTTTGCCTTATTTAGATAGGTTTCTGCTTATAAGGTCTATAGTTAGATACATGCAGTGGTGATTTTAGCATGTAAATCTTGGTGGGGCAAACTATAAAAAATGCATGCCAGCAAAGCCACAACACAACAGTAAACAATACATTAATTGCACTATAACGGTGACAAACGGGGTCCGCAAACTGTTAGGGCCTACATAAAGCTGTCCCAACAGCAGTCCCATCACCTTACCACTGCTACACTTGGCTTTCAGCGGAGCCTTGTCTGGCAGTGAAACAGTTCATTCAGTCTCATTTACTGCATTTAAAAAAAACATAGCTGATATGGCTGACTTGCTTAAAAAAATGTGGTTTTTACTGACAATTGAGATGTACAAACTATGGCATAAGGGGACGACGAGTGGATAAGAAGGAATCAGTCATTCCGATTAAGATATTAATGAGCAAGCTAGGATGGACCGAGTCAATATAACTATTTGTTCAGCATTTTTAAAATGTACACCGACAGAATTCAGAACATGGGCCATTCTTACAGTGTTCTCCCTGTACACCAAGTCAGAACCGTAGGATAAATAAAGGGGGCAAATAAGTAGACAACGAAAGCTCTCTACAATATTCGATGATTAAATTTCTCTAAAACAGGCTATTATCTATGTGCACCACCAAGTCAGAACAGTAGGTGAAATTAAGAGCTGAAAAGGGACCAAATTATTAGGGTGAGGAACATGGGCTACTAACAGCTTACTACACAGCATACACTTAGTATTACTTTCTTTGCTACAGTATACATATCTCCCTGGCATATTACATCATTTATGCAGCAGCATACAATACTTTTTTGGACTCACCTTGTTGTGCTGTGCTCACTTGAACAAAAACATGGCACGGCGGTTCCTCGTGGGCAAATTTTGTCTGCAAACTTTGTAATCAAAGTCTGACATTTTCTGGATTCATGGTGCTTTGAATAAAACCGGGAACTCTGAAAAAACAAGGTCGAATCATGATAGCGTCAGTGATCTTCAGGTCGGAGCTCTAGAAAGAGGCCTGAGTTCCGGACTTGCAATTCCGAGTTGGATGACCGTTCAAAACGTATTTTCCAAGTTTTTTCCCAAGTTTCCCGATGTCTTGAACTCACTGAAGTCAGATTTCCTAGTTTTGAGTTTCCAGTTGTTTTGAGCGTGGCAGAAGTCATGCTGGATTGACAGCATAGCCAATGTTAAATCGTGATCCATTTAAGCTTGGAAAAGATACCCTTAAAACTAGTCTTGGGACCACACACCCACTCCACTGAATAACAGGCTAGTGATTGCTTTGCAATGCTTGCAGTTATCCACTGATTCCTTTCAAACCTCTCATTGTTGAATTTGCGATTTCCAAATTGTGTGTAATGTTTATATCCAATGTCCGATGAGCATTGATACGTTTTATCTATAATTTCTCTTCAATATTTATCCTCATATGACAAGGATTAAACATAATTTGCCAGTAGATTGTCGACTTGATTCATGATGATGACTGCTAGCTTGCTAGTTAAGATTTTGAAAGTATGATGTTGACATGATAAGTGCAATCAAAGCTAATGTAGACGTGTAACGTGATTTGACATACTAGAGAACATTAACCAATCACGGCACAACTAGAGGACATTACCAACCTACTCTCCTGTATTTTCTGCTGGCTGCCTCACCACCACATAAATCACTGATCTAGGCTGAAACACCTGGATTTACTCAATTATTATATATTTTTAAAAAACATTTTTTGCTCACTGATATTTGACACGTATTAAGGTGTGAAAATAACATGCAAAACAGGCAACCCCAAGGTGTGGCTCAAAACAGGTGGGGCAGTGGTCGTCACTGGATACATGTAGCTTCTCTTTTGTCATTATATGTTGCACTATAAGAATAAATAAAACCTTGCTCAACAGAATATTGTAATAGATCGATAGAATGAATGCTTCAAACTAGGTGACATCGGTAAAGTTTTTTCTGTCATCTTCCGCAGAGCAAAGATGTTTAGGTACTGGGGAGAAAATACAATAAAGCAATAACAAACGGGAAAGATTTTCTGTACAAAGTGTCCAAATGACATCAGTTTGACCGGTTGTAAGGAAAAAGAAAGCTGTGAAAACGACCGGATGTGTTCCAATAAGATTTCAATTTGGCTTCGATACATATTTTATATGGTCAGCTTTTGCTTTTATGATGAATACAGCACCTCTACAGATCGTAGAGGAGGAATTTAGAGTTTGCCAAAAAAACAGTAGGTTATATTCTAGTTAATCAATGTCCAGATTTCAGTTTCTATTTAACCCATCTAAACAGTAGGCTACAGTTTCTTTGACATGCCATAGGCCTATTTGAAGTCTTGTGACTGTCGATTTGTATAGTTTCTCACATTCATCACACAATAACATAGCCGGCACTGCTATTATCTTTTTTTTACCACTTCACCAAATATTTTCCGAGCATGATTTTTTTTGGCCTTCTCTTCTCTTCATTTTTAACTCTCCGTTCGCGGCTTTTGTCTTATTGAATTTAAGTTCGACAATGTAGTTTTTGCCTCCGTGATTGATGTTAACTTTTTATGCCAGTTCCCAAAAGTATGCAATTTGGCGCGGGTACCTAGACCTTGATGAAAAGGTGTGTCAACTAGGCAAATGAGAAAGCAAACAAAATCATACAAAGCAAGACTACACGGAGGTCCAAGGGAGTGGCGTGTGTTGGTATGGGACACAGGCTCGGTTCCATTTCTCACCATAACCACTTCTCCTAGCACCTTTAGACCCTAAAGTTTAGGCTTATGCACTAATACCAGATAACCTAAAAGAATGAAAGAAAAAAGTCAATGTAAACTAAATAAATTACGCAATAATTATGCATTAATGGATTTTGTTTATGGTATTGATTCTCTTAATTCAAACCGTACGCCCGCCACCCTCCCTTCAGCCACACAATATTTAATGACACTAAACTCGTCCACCCCGCGATAACCGCAGAGACTATCACTATTGTGGATGATGTTGTTTCTGGGGTTTGGCTGATGCCTTGTCAACTCAAACAGCAACAAAAAATATACACATATGCAATAGAAAGGAAGAAAGAAGCGAAAGATAAAGACAGAGTTGGAGACCAGCAGAGCAGGCTGTAGTGCCAGCGGGTGTTTTCGGAGGCTATTTTATTGCTTTTCTACTTTAACTTCATTAGGAGCTAGAGTAGGGCTGTAGTTAGAGCTTCATAAAAAGTATATCAGCCACAGATGAATTGCCGCACAACATGGAGGACATTAATCAGCAGCTCAAATGGACACCGACGTGAGGCGTCTGTCTTGCCACCACAGGTGGTCCCGGGATCACATTACAGACTTCGTAGGGGGCATGGATGGTTGGGGCGGTGGGGGGGGGCATGCCTGGTGCTACTGTGATGATTTAGAGCAGATCGACAATGCAGGAGACCCACGGTGGAGGAGCCGTGGGGGGGGGCGCAGCACGAGAGGAAGGAGGCACATTAGTGTAACATCCTTCTGAGAGCATTAACTCTCTGCACAATGGTAGTCTGTACGTTTGTTCTATCATGTTTAATATTGTTGATGGTAAGTTATGAGCACTACTCATCTGTCACGCCTCATTTTGTGCCAGATATGTTGCTATTCACCCTGCTCAATTCCACTTTACTGTAGGTATGTGATTCTAGTCATAGATTGGTTGCAAAACTTGACAATACTATGGTGGCAGTGTTAGCTGACTGCTGTATGTCTCGTGGGCAAACAGTGAACACCTCCCTTTAGCCTAGGCCAACTCTGCCTGCCTCCCCCTGGAGGTAAGAGGTGCAAACAGGCAAGAGGAATAGATAGGGCTCATAGCTGACAGGGGGAGAGAGACCGAGACAGAAAGAGTGACCCCTCTGATTTCCCCTGGCAATCACTAAGCTAACTCTTAGCTGTGGATCCTTTCTCTCTTCTTCATTAGCAGCCCACTAGCAGAGGACAGGAGCTGCCTGCAACACTCCCACTGTAACAAGCCTATACTTGGACAACCTGCAGAGTCACACACCTTTAATAATCCATTCCACTGGCCACAGGGCTACAGCAACTTTCCATCAAACAATATTCCATCGGCCTTATCAGTGTATGATTTTCTCCTCTGTCTTGCATTAGTTGTGTTTCACGAAACGATGATTGGACTAATTTTGCAATCTATTATTCATGCTGCTTTATGAGAAAGGGAATTTTAGTGGGGAAAATTATTCACACAGCAATATGTTCTGGCCCAGTGAACTGATTGGATATGCAGTAAACTGAGGGAGATGAGACTGTATCAGTCCACATCAGCACTGTGCCTTAGTCTCAGAAATCTGCTAGCTTACATGGAGCTATAGTTGTCACCATGACCACCATTGATCACACAAACATGAAACTGAATTCACTCCCATCAACCTCCACAAAGGATGATTGTAGTGTGAGAGTAGTGTTGCATTGATCTCCAACCACAGACAGTAAGACACCTCTTCTCAGGTTGATGCTGACCTCTAACTCCTCTAGAGCCACCAGGCTGATCTCTCTGACATTCTCCATATCAGCTCCAATAATTGGTGGCGTGCTGTGCCTCTAAGGGGGAGCTTCCAGCACAGAGCATCCAGCACCGCAGGACTCTTTAGTTGGATGGTTCCTCAGACCCAATAGGGAAATGGTACAGGAGAGACAAGATTGACACATCCTGTCTGTGTTGTGGTTCTGATGTTTGGGTTCTCTCTGCTGTATGGTAGACTGGTTGGACTGAGTTTCATTGGTTGTCATTTGGTGATACTAGTGCAATCCCTTCAAGTGAACCATTGATTTGATATTCAACTGACAGTTTATGATAATTTTAGATGGGTTGAAATGAGAATAATATGTTTTTAGTGGTCTTTACTGGCTGTAGAGTAAATCAGCTTGTAACATTTTACTGTGCACTGAGTAATGAGTATCTTTGGTTGCTAAGGGCTCAGCCAGATAACCTCGTTGCTAAGGAAACCTTTAAACCTCAGATCTCAAAATATCCATAACATCTATGACTGGTGATTTCACTGAGAAAATACTAAATATTGTACTATTTTGTCTCCCACACAAATCTCTCAATTTATCTTTCTCCTCTCTCAGGTAAAGGAGATGTGTTTGGAGATGTGTTCTGGAAAGAGACCACTCTTGCACACGCGTGTGCTAACGTGCGGGCGCTGACGTACTGCGACCTGCACGTCATCAAGAGAGAGGCACTGCTCAAGGTTCTGGAGTTCTACACAGCCTTTGCGAACTCCTTCTCACGCAACCTTATCCTCACCTGCAACCTACGAAAGCGGGTATGAGTTACGCAGTGACAACACACCACACACACACACACACACACACACACACACACACACACACACACACACACACACACACACACACACACACACACACACACACACACACACTGACAACCACATGTCAGTCCTCCTCCTTTTTCCTCCCTCTTCTGTATCCTATTTTCTCATCTAAAACATTTGCAGAGCGTTTTTGTTGCCTTTCTCTTTGACTGCAGAAAGTTAGTTCTCGGATCACTAGTGCTGAGCATTAACCAAAATTTCAGTTTTATTTGAATTCCTTTTCTTTCTTTTTCTTTTTCGTCAAGCTCAATGTGCACATTGCACTGTTTGTCTAGAGATAAATCATATCAAGCCTGAACTGGGCGATGTAGTACGGAGTTGTAGTTTCCAACAGGCCAATATTCTACATAGTTTAGAGCAAAAAATGTGGTAATTAACTACAATCACCATAATCCATTGTATGCCTACTTGTCCGGTCTATGAGTTTTTAAAATTTACTTCTGCTACTAGGCAGGGTAGCCTAGTGGTTAGAGCATTGGACTAGTAACCGAAAGGTTGCAAGTTCAAATCCCCAAGCTGACAAGGTACAAAATCTGTTGTTCTGCCCCTGAACAGGCAGTTAACCCACTGTTCCTAGGCTGTCAATGAAAATAAGAATTTGTTCTTAACTGACTTGCCTAGTAAAATAAAGGTATAAAATAAAAATTAGATTAGTGTGGGACTGAGCGAGAGATTCGAGAGAAGAATTTATGATCAAAAGAGCGATAGAGAGCAGTGTCTTCTCTTGGTATCTCTACCTGAAAATACATAATCTAAGTGACTGGTAGTTGGTGTTCAGTAGCCATAAAAGTATGTCTAATTTACTTTGAAGAATTACTCAAATAATGGTTTTGTCAGACAGCATAGGCAGCAGCTCCATAGAGATGAGATGATGACTTGGTAATCAAATAAAACAAATGTAATATACACAACTGAAATATTTTATTAAATAAATGAATGTGAATGAATTATGTTTAGTAAGTGATAAGCCGTTATGGGCAGTCACTACCATCATGGGACTTTTATTAATTGTTTTATTCAGTGTTGTTTGGGACTGCTCGTTCAACTCAATTTGTCCCTTGTACTGTAAAATAAATTGAACACCCTCCCCCCTCATAGAATTAACTCAAAACAATGTTTACGGCCACAAATAGCATTAACTGTAGTGACGTGAGTATCTATCTACTTTGCTTTTGTGGCACAATTGATGCCACGCAGTGCTACGGGTCAGAAAGTTGAGGGTTCGCTGACCATCACAGGGGAGCTCTCTCTGCCTGTTTCATTACTTCACAATCAGAGCTGGCTGCAGACAATGATCAGCTAGGGGGAAGTTAGATTTTCAGCATTTTGATGCCATCTTTATACTTAAATAAAATACTGTATATGCAATTAATTTTTCACCATCAGGTTTCTGTGCCAATGTACCACATGACCAATAAAGAAAAAAACAGAAAACACATCCCTCCCTACCTTGTAGCCGTACCCAGTATCGAAGGCTTGGCTTGACAATCTCTGAATGTCGTTAAACTTTTTGGGTGTTTTTTAACAGATGTCTCTTTTGATTCATCAATGGCCTCTGCACAGTTTGGATTGATTGATTGATTTTATTATAAAAATACATACAGTATATACACAAATCATTTTAAAAGTTACCATGATTGCACAATAAAGTCGGGACGTATTTCCACTGTGGTCCCTACATTTGCTGCAGAATATGCTACAGTAATATAAGGACTGAATGCACATCTAATGTGCACATCTCTGGCTTTTGGGGTCACCTTATTTTGTAACATAGCTACAGTACATCTGTGGGCTTTTATGTTTTTCTGTCATGCGTAATGGTAGCCTTTCATAGGCTGTCTATTGGATAACGGCACAATCATTTTTTTGGGTGGGGCTTGGGCTCATAAAATGTCATTAATGTAGGGCTCATAAAATGTATTTAATGTATGGCTTATCAGGCTCAGGTAGCATCAGGCTTGAATTTTCATGCCGACCAAAGCTCTAATCAAATCAAGACATATTAGAATACTTCTGTTTTGGGAGGGAAATACCAGCTTACCAGAGAGAACTGTGATTATTCTTGGATGGAACATTTGTAAAATAATGAGAAAATATTCAACCCTAGTCTGGAGCTTATTCTTTAGATGTTTGGGGCTGCTGGGGAACCATGATGTATAGGCATAATCAAAGTGACACTGGACTAGCGTACTTGCCAGAGTCTTTAAGGTGTCTATAAGTTCCCATCCAATTGGCGACAGATTTTAATGCACATTTTCTGAAATCTGCATAAAAATAATATTCACATTTTGGGGTTTACTTCAGGAGAATTTGGCGCCACATAGCGTGACTGGGAAGATTTTAATTTACCAGACATTTGAGAAATTTACCAGACATCCATATGCATTCAGATGCGAATTGGCTCAGCCAGCACCATCAATAAACAAAGGATATTGGAGCCACACTTACGTGTCCTTAAAAACAGCCTATAACAAATCACAAAAACACTATTCATTATCTTTCGATGTATAGTATAGGCACAACTTTATAGCCATTTAAAAAATAAATCATTTTTAGGCTACTTTCCTAAAACAATAATTGTCCACCTCACAGTTCAGCTGTCAGAGATTTGAGCACTAAATGCATCAGGGCATTGCATTTATAGGCTTAGGGTCCACTGTGTGATATTAATATTTAACAAGAAGCTTAGGCCTAGCCCCAGAGCGATAGAGAGAGAGAGATGGTCGCTTTGGATAAAAGTGTCTGCTACAGTAAATGGCATATATTATAGAGATATGCTGGCGGCTTGCTACGGTACCGAAATGCATGTCTTTATGTCAGATGGCTTACGAGCTATTATGCTGCGGCAGACACAGCATTACAGTTGGAAAATTAGGCCAAAGAAAATGGCATAACAGAATGAAGAAAAACACTTGCGAACTGGTTTCAACCTTCACAGGATATATCGCAGCAATGACCAACAAAGGCAAGTGCCTACCATACCCAACAAATGACAGAAATAGGCTGTAGTTTATTTTACAACAGACCTACTTATAACCTACAGTATCTTCAAATAAATACGGAGTACACAATTAAAAAGACAGATCAAATTGAATTTGGCCAATGAAAATGTCTCAACAGAATTAAACAAAATAGGTTCAGCATATTTGCACAACTGGTTTCAATTAATAAATAGCCTTACAATGATATACAATAATAATAATAATAACAATGATAAAACAAATGATTATAAATACATGTATGTTCTAATATTGCATCCTAACTGAATAGGGAGTTGCACAGTAACCTACATTCTTCTCATCTTAGTCCACTACCATATTAAAACACTCTAAAGCGTTGTGTTTTTCATCAGATTGACTTATTACAGATACAAGTCTGTGCCTAAATACATAAAAAATACAAGTTCAATGGATTTCCATTGCTTCTTCAACTCTAGGCATGCTGATGGTTTTGTCACTTAGCATGTTGTGTACAGTAGTTGTAGGGAATGTGCCCACTCTGCTATTGGCACGTGCGCTCTAGCCAACAGCTTGCAGATACAGTGCCTTCGGAAAGTACTCAGACCCCTTGACTTTTTCCACATTGTGTTACGTTACAGCAATTTACACATAATACCCGATAATGACAAAGTGAAAACAGATTCTTTTTAAAACAAAAAAAAAACAGATACCTTATTTACATAGGTATTCAGACCTTTTGATATGAGACTCGAAATTGAGCTCAGGTGCAACCTGTTTCCATTGATCATCCTTGAGATGTTTCTACAACTTGATTGGAGTCCACCTGTGTTAAATTCAGTTGATTGGACATGATTTGGAAAGGCACACACCTGTCTATATAAAAGGTCCCACAGTTGACAGTGCATGTCAGAACAAAAACCAAAAGTCATGAGGTCGAAGGAATTGTACGTAGAGCTCAGAGACAGGATTGTGTCAAGGCACAGATCTGGGGAAGGGTACCAAAAAATGTCTGCTGCATTGAAGGTTCCCAAGAACACAGTGGCCTCCATCATTCTTAAATGGAAGAAGTTTGGAACCACCAAGACTCTTCCTAGAGCTGGTCGCCCGGCCAATCTCAGCAATCGGGGGAGGTGACCATAAACCTGATGGTCACTCTGACAGAGCTCTAGAGTACCTCTGTAGAGATGGGAGAACCTTCAGGAAGGAACAATCTCTGCAGCACTACACCAATCAGGCCTTTATGGTAGAGTGACCAGACGAATGCCACTCCTCAGTAAAAGGCACATGACAGCCCACTTGGAGTTTGCCAAAAGGCACCTAAAGACTCTCAGTCCATGAGAAACAAGATTCTCTGGTCTGATGAAACCGAGATTGAACTCTTTGCCCTGAATGCCATGCATTACTTCTGGAGGAAACCTGGCACCATCCCTACAGTGAAGCATGGTGGTGGCAGCATCATCCTAAGGGGATGTTTTTCAGAGGCAGGGACTCTGAGACTAGTCAGGATCAAGACAAAGATGACCAGAGCAAAATAGAGAGAGATAAAGATCCTTAATGAAAACCTGCTCAGGATCTCAGACTGGGGGTGAAGGTTCACCTTCCAACAGGACAATGCCCCTAAGCACACAGTCAAGACAACGCAAGAGTGGCTTCGGGACATGCCTCCGAATGTCCTTGAGTGGCCCAGCCAGAGCCCGGACTTTAACCCGATCTAACACCTTGGAGAGACCTGAAAATAGCTGTGAATCAACTCTCCCCATCCAACCTGACAGAGCCTGAGAGGATCTGTAGAGAAGAATGGGAGAAACTCCCCAAAAACAGGTGTGCCAAGTTTGTAGTGTCTCACCCAAGAAGACTTGAGGTTGTAATCTCTGCCAAAGAAGCTTCGACAAAGTACTGAGTGAAGGATCTGAATACTTATGTAAATGTGATATTTAAAAAAATACCAAAATAATTAAAGGAGTCGGAGTTATTTCCGAATGCACTGTATGATTGCTAGTTAGCCTATTACAGATATGAACAAAGGATCCACCTATCACTATTGTCACTATGAATGTGGGATAGAGGGCAGGACAGACCGTTAGACTGATAGACTATACTGACCTGTGGCATAGTAAAAGTTAGCACACGGAAAAGCTTAGGTCATAAGGGAAGTACCAAACCACCTTGATACAGGGGAGGAGCATGCAAGCAGATGAGGAAATGTGGCTATATGGAAGAAATAATAGAGTAAATCCTGCAAAAGAGCTAATTTACTCCATGGAAAAAAACACACTACCCTCCTCTTTGCCCAATAAAAAACCCCACAGCCCTCCCCAAAGCAACAAAAACTAGTTTGACAACCTTCCCTTATTTTCGACCACCCCTCCCCCAGTAAATTGTGATCTGTCCATTACAGCATTTTCCCACATAATGAATAGTGTATTTAATGTTGAAAAAATAACCGCAATTCATTTTTATAAATGGAACCGAAACCAAACCGACCTCAGAAAACACTAATTGTTCAGCACTACCTTTCACTCTTGAGGGAACTCTGGAATGTAATTCTCACATTATTAGGTTATTAATCCTAAAGGTATTTACCATGTTTATTCTCTCTACATCCAATAGGTATTTTGTCAGAGCCATTTTCGCATAATGAATTATATATTAAATACTAATAGACTCCTTACTTACTGTGGCCTTTTAGCAGTTAACACCCACAGACATGTTGGCGGTCTGCTATCTCCCAGTGAGAAATAGCAGAGGTAGCCTTTACCCTCAGAGCTGATACTCTGTTTGTGTGTGTGTGTGTGTGTGTGTGTGTGTGTGTGTGTGTGTGTGTGTGTGTGTGTGTGTGTGTGTGTGTGAACTGCCGCTATATTAAATAAATTAAAATGCACCAGCCGATGTCACAAAGTGATATACAGAAACCCAGCCTAAAACTCCAAACAGCAAACAATGCAGTTGTAGCAGCACGTGGCTAGGAAAAACTCCCTAGAAAGGCAGGAACCTAGGAAGAAACCTATAGAGGAACTAGTCTCTGAGGGGTAGCCAGTCCTCTTCTGGCTGTGCCAGGTGGCGATCATAACAGTACATGGCCAAGATGTTCAAACGTTCATAGATGACCAGCACGGTCAAATAATAATAATCACAGTGGTTGTAGAGGGTGCAACAAGTCAGCACCTCAGCAGTAAATGTCGGTTGGTTTTCATAGCCAAGAATTCAGAGTTCGAGACAGCAGGTGCGGTAGAGAGAGAGAGAGTCGAAAACCGCAGGTCCAGGACAAGGTAGCACGTCCGGTGAACAGGTCAGTGTTCCATAGCCGCAGGCAGAACAATTGAAACTGGAGCAGCAGCACGACCAGGTGGACTGGGGACAGCAAGGAGTCATGAGGCCAGGTAGTCCTGAAGCATGGTCCCATGGGAGGGAGAGAGAATTAGAGGGAGCATACTTACATTCACACAGGACACCAGATAAGACAGGAGAATTACACCAGATATAACAGACTGACCCTAGCCCCCCGACACACGCTATTGCAACATAGAGACACTGTGGCCCAGTCCGACGATACCCCCTGACAGGGCCAACCAGGCAGGATATGACCCCACCCATTTTGCCAAAGCACAGCCCCCACACCACTATAGGGATATCTGCAGACCACCAACTTACTACCCTGAGACAAGGCTGAGTATAGCCCATGAAGATCTCCCCCACAGCACGAACCCAAGGGGGCGCCAACCCGAGCAGGAAGATCACGTCAGTGACTCAACCTACTCAAGTGACACACCCCTCCTAGGGACGGCATGGAAGAGCACCAGTAAGCCAGTGACTCAGCCCCCGTAATAGGGTCAGAGGCAGAGAATCCCAGTGGAGGGATGGGAAGCGGCCAGGCAGAGATAGCAAGGCCTGGTCCCTGTTTTGAGTTTGTGAGCTGGTACCAAATCAAATTTTTGTCACATACACATGGTTAGCAGATGTTAATGCGAGTGTAGCGAAATGCTTGTGCTACATGGCTGGCGCTTGAGAGTGTGTCTAATGAATTGGTCTGATGGAGCACTGATTGAGTTCCATCTCCATGACTCATCATCTTATTAGTCACAATGCAGTGTGAGAGATGTCACACAGCCATCAGGCACATGACGACGGCTAGTATTTGGGTCAGCCCTGGACCTGTACTGAGGCAGGCCTGCTTGCTATTCTGCACCTGGAGTTCGTGACATACTGTATGTCTGTCATTCAGTCCCATTAGTGACTATGGCTGGTGGAAATAAGTGTGGAAGGTGTTTTTCTTGCTAGTATTTCAGCATACATAGTGTAATTTCATAACGAACAAAACTTTTCTCTTTCTCAAATAATCTCAGAAATGCATATTTTGTGGGTATGCAGAAACAAATACTCAAACTGTTGATCCTTTTGATTTATAAAAACATTGAAAACATTCATGAAAACATTAATCGTTTCATACAACACTTGACAAATAATTGAATGCTCATGTTAAAAATGGGGCCCTGTGAATTTTCAACACAAAGCACCTTTCTCTCTCTTAGTCTGAGCGATTGTTTCCATCTTGGTAAGATGAGCATTAACTTACCGAACCATTTTCTCCTTTAAGAAAACACTTTGGGGCTTTTAGACTCCTCTTTACCTGACTAAAGAGAGCTATATTGCTTTAAAAATCTGCTCTTTTTCTTTTGCCTAAAGGGGCCACTGCACATTGTTAAGCAAAATCTATGCTGTACTTCTGCAGCGCTTTACGGTTCTGGTATTAAAATGATCAGTTTTGAATATTTTCCCAGTGCTGTCGAATACTAGGCTACCAATACTTTTCAGAGAATTCTAGATCTCTGGAGTATTCCTCTTTTTACATTTAGGTTGAAAGCCTAAGAAGCAGACATCCACAGAGTGCACCAAATATTTACAGAATATCTGTCGTTAGGGGCTCTTTTCTATGGTTTATTTTTGTTAGCTGGGACAGCTTGTGTGCTTGGAGGACAATGGTAAGAGACGCCTGACCCTGCAGACAAGGATACTTTTACCAACCGACTGATGTATTAGTAATGAGAGTTTCCACAAAAAACCCAGACCAAAAAAATACCAGGATTTTGGGGATTGTCACAAAATGTAATCGATCCATAGAATAGTCTTCTGGAGGAAGGATTGTTGACACATTTAACATTTGTATCTAAAAGCATAATTGAGAAATAATGAATCAAAGCATAGTTATTACATTTACTTAAAGGAGGCCCTTAACCAGGCCTCCTTTAAGACTCCTTAATGTTTTATCTCTAGATGCTGTAAAGGAAAAATAGGTGTCATATGAGTAGTATTTTGATTTCAATAAAAACATTTTAAATGATGAATATTGAGAAATATAAACATGAATATTGAACATATTGTCTGAAAATATGTTTATTGGTTTATTTGTTCATTTTCAACACACTGATACAGCCTCACTGATAAGACTGCACAGTTTTGATTTGTGACGTTCAAATAGAGCAGTGGTCACCAACCTTTTTTAAAATCAAGATCACTTTCTGAGTCAAAATGCAAGCCGAAATCTACCGCTGTGATTTAAAAAAAAAACATGACTTAAAAATGTAAGCCTAGGCAACATTAACCTATTAAAAACAGTACTGTGAGGTTTGTGCAGTAGGCTATAGGCCCAATACATTATCACCGCATTTTCTTGAATTGCCCTGCTAATGCATTGGTGTTCGGACCATTTTTAGATAGGCTATATGATCACACCGGTAAAAGCAGACATTTAAATAATTTGCTTTTTATTTTAATTTTACTGGGCTGATGATCCCTGCATCTGATGGTCAGTCTCAGCGGATGAGAGAGCAGCAGACTGAGGTTTCGTCTCTCAACATCCCTCTGCTCTCCCTTTCCTCTGCTGACACTGACCAAAAAGGGACACACCATCTTCCAGCTGATTGCGAAACTCGAGTCGCACTGCACTTCTGCTAATAATAACAATGCAAGCCTATTGATACACTTTTCTACTCATTCATTACAGTTGCAGTGCTGGTTGTAGTGTGAGTTGAAGTAGGAAGAACGCATATTTCATGGCTTATAAAAGTTTTGAATAAAAAGTGTTGACAGTGCTGAATGAGAACTTAAACATGAATTCACTCATAAAAACAGCAGCTCTTTGCTGTATTCGTTGACAGTCTCTCTATAGTCATGGTTTTAAACGTTTTGAAATCTCACAATATCAACTTTGCTGTAGCTTTCTTTTACGCCTGCTACTCCAAACACGGTAATCTGAGCCATCCGATTGGCCACAGGTAGGACTATAGTGTACTTGATTTGCTGTCCGGGCCCCCGGGGAAGGTAGAGTTTGTATCTTCAGACACATGAAATGGTGCAGAATAAGAACACTTCGCCTAATTCAGCTGGACAGCTGAATCGGGTGCACCTACAGTCAAATGTGAGAGATAAAAAAATTGGAACACAAGGCTTTATTATTTTTTACAGAAACGGTTGGAGATCAACTAGAAATGCCTTGGAGATCAACTAGAAATGCCTTGGAGATCGACTAGTTGCTTGAGATCGACTGGTTGGTGACCACTGAAATAGAGTACAGTCTTGACATCACGATATATCGTCTTGCACGTCACGAAATATCGTCAATGTCAAATATAACCCTAGTAAGCAATGTAACCAATCACAGCCCTCCTTTTACACATCCTCCAAATTACCAGCAGATGGTGACCATTTAAAAAAAAAAAAAATCATATTCACTTAGTTGGTAATGCTTACAAATACCACTAAAAGTAGCAGAGATCCCACTCCCAAACCTTTCATAGCCCCTTCAAACATTCAGCTTCCAGCTGCGTACCCCCTCCTGCACCAGGGTCAGCGCACTCTCAAATGTTGTTTTTTGCCATCATTGTAAGCCTACCACACACACACACACACACACACAATACGATACATTTATTTAACATAAGAATGAATGTGAGATTTTGTCACAACCCGGCTCGTGGGAAATGACAAGGACCAGGGCACAAATAATAATATAATAATAATCAATCATTTGCTCTTTATTTAACCATCTTACATATTAAATCAAATCAAATCAAATCAAATTTTATTTGTCACATACACATGGTTAGCAGATGTTAATGCGAGTGTAGCGAAATGCTTGTGCTTCTAGTTCCGACAATGCAGTAATAACGAACAAGTAATCTAACTAACAATTCCAAAAAACTACTGTCTTATACACAGTGTAAGGGGATAAAGAATATGTACATAAGGATATATGAATGAGTGATGGTACAGAGCAGCATAGGCAAGATACAGTAGATGATATCGAGTACAGTATATACATATGAGATGAGTATGTAAACCAAGTGGCATAGTTAAAGTGGCTAGTGATACATGTATTACATAAGGATGCAGTCGATGATATAGAGTACAGTATCTACGTATGCATATGAGATGAATAATGTAGGGTAAGTAACATTATATAAGGTAGCATTGTTTAAAGTGGCTAGTGATATATTTACATAATTTCCCATCAATTCCCATTATTAAAGTGGCTGGAGTAGAGTCAGTGTCATTGACAGTGTGTTGGCAGTAGCCACTCAATGTTAGTGGTGGCTGTTTAACAGTCTGATGGCCTTGAGATAGAAGCTGTTTTTCAGTCTCTCGGTCCCAGCTTTGATGCACCTGTACTGACCTCGCCTTCTGGATGACAGCGGGGTGAACAGGCAGTGGCTCGGGTGGTTGATGTCCTTGATGATCTTTATGGCCTTCCTGTAGCATTGGGTGGTGTAGGTGTCCTGGAGGGCAGGTAGTTTGCCCCCGGTGATGCATTGTGCAGACCTCACTACCCTCTCCTTATTTGTTCATCAGAAATGGTGAATAACTCACCATAGGTTAATGAGAAGGGTGTGCTTGAAAGGATGCATATAACTCTACAATTCTGGGTTGTATTGTAGAGTGTCTCAGTCTTAAATCATTTTCCACTCACAGTCTGTGCCACTACTTAGTTTTCATGCTAGTGAGGGCCGAGAATCCACTCTCACATAGGTACGTGTTTGCAAAGGGCATCAGTGTCTTAACAACGCAATTTACCAAGACATGATACTCTGAGCGCAGCCCTATCCAGAAATCTGTCAGTGGCTTCTGATTAAATAAAATGTTCACAGAAGAGGATGTCAATATTGCAGAAGAGGATATCTTAACCTTAATTAACCCCCATAAACGTAACGGACATATACCAGGAGCTGTGCCAGGCCCGCCACGTCTGACCTGTGGTTTTCGACTCATCCAGCTGTAACGCCTAGGATTTACTGGCTTGTATGCGAAGCAGCAATTGTTTCAAAACATTTCCTGTCATGTCACTGATGCGTCGTGGCACAATGTTGTTTGATGAATGCATTGTCTGTGTAATTTTTTGGGCCTTTTCCCCCAGCATTGTCCCAGCCATATCCGCAGCAGCAGGAAGAATTAAGTCCTCCACAATAGTATGGGGCTTGCCTGTCCTAGCCACTCGGTAGCTCACAATATAAGATGCTTCTAGCCCCTTTTATTAATGGTATCTGTTGCTTCTATACATGTCTTACTACTCGAAAGACGTCTTAATTCTCACTCAAAAAACTCCTTATTTTTCAAATTGGCATGTTTCGTTTCTAAATGTCTGCGCAAGAGTGAAGGTTTCATTGAGTTGTGAGATAGTACTTTTGCACATATAACACACTGTGGCTGAGGAAAGGCACTACTCCCAATATAAGTGAACCCCAAATCAATGTAGTTATCATCATATTTGTGCCTCTTCGATAGTCCAACGTGCCTGTCTGTTGTTCGGTGCTTTCCAGGGTAAGGGGGCAGTAGCTCTTCACCTGGATCGGATTCACAAATCAAATCAAAGTTTATTTGTCACGTGTGCCGAATACAACAGGTGTAGAACTTACAGTGAAATGCTGAATACAACAGGTGTAGAACTTACAGTGAAATGCTGAATACAACAGGTGTAGAACTTACAGTGAAATGCTGAATACAACAGGTGTAGAACTTACAGTGAAATGCTTACTTACTGAAATGCTCTAACCTACAGTGCAAAAACGGTATTAGGTGAACAATAGGTAAGTAAAGAAATAAAAACAACAGTAAAAAAGACAGTGAAAAATAACAGTAGCGAGGCTATATACAGTAACGAGGCTATATACAGTAACGAGGCTATATACAGTAGTGAGGCTATATACAGTAGAAAGGCTAAAACAGTAGTGAGGCTATATACAGGCACTGGTTAGTTGGGCTGATTGAGGTAGTATGTACATGTAGATATGGTTAAAGTGACTATGCATATATGATAAACAGAGAGCAGCAGTAGCGTAAAAGAGGAGTTGGCGGGTGGTCGGTGGCGGGACACAATGCAGATAGCCCAGTTAGCCAATGTGCGGGGGCACTGGTTGGTCAGGCCAATTGAGGTAGCATGTACATGAATGTATAGTTAAAGTGACTATGTATATATAATAAACAGAGAGTAGCAGCAGCGTAAAAGGGGTTGGGGGGAGGGCACAATGTAAATAGTCCGGGTAGCCATTTGATTACCTGTACAGGAGTCTTATGGCTTGGGGGTAAAAACTGTTGAGAAGTCTTTTTGTCCTAGACTTGGCACTCCGGTACCGCTTGCCATGCGTTAGTAGAGAGAACAGTCTATGACTGAGGTGGCTGGGGTCTTTGACAATTTTTAGGGCCTTCCTCTGACACCGCCTGGTGTAGAGGTCCAGGATGGCAGGCAGCTTTGCCCCAATGATGTACTGGGCCGTACACACTATCTTCTGTCGTGCCATGCGGTCAGATGCCGAGCAATTTCCGTACCAGGCAGTGATGCAACCAGTGGCTCTCGATGTTTCAGCTGTAGAACCTTTTGAGGATCTGAGGACCCATGCCAAATCTTTTTAGTTTCCTGAGGGGGAATAGACTTTGTCGTGCCCTCTTCACAACTGTCTTGGTGTTGAGTGTTGAGGACCAGCGTGGCAGATGTGTTGCTACCTACCCTCACCACCTGGGGGCAGCCTGTCAGGAAATCTAGGATCCAGTTGCAGAGGGAGGTGTTTAGTCCCATGATCCTTAACTTAGTGATGAGCTTTGAGGGTACTATGATGCTGAACGCTGAGCTGTAGTCAATGAATAGCATTCTCACGTAGGTGTTCCTTTTGTCCAGATGGGAAAGGGCAGTGTGAATGCAAACTCTATTGCACTCATCTGTGGATCTGTTTGGGCATTATGCAAATTGGAGGGGGTCTAGGGTTTCTGGGATAATGGTGTTGATGTGAGCCATTACCAGCCTTTCAAAGCACTTCATGGCTACTGACGTGAGTGCTACAGGTCTGTAGTCATTTAGGCAGGTTACCTTTGTGTTCTTGGGCACAGGGACTATGGTGGTCTGCTTGAAACATGTTGGTATTACAGACTCAATCAGGGACATGTTGAAAATGTCAGTGAAGACACCTGCCAGTTGGTCAGAACATCCTGGTAATCCGTATGGCCCCGCAGCCTTGTGAATGTTGGCCTGTTTAAAGGTCCTATTCACATTGGCTATGGAGAGCGTGATCACACAGTCATCCGGAACAGCTGATGCTCTCATGCATGCCTCAGTGTTGCTTGCCTCGAAGCGAGCATAGAAGTGATTTAGATCATCTGGTAGGCTCATGTCACTGGGCAGCTCGCGGCTTTGCTTCCCTTTGTAGTCTGTAATAGTTTGCAAGCCCTGTCACATAAGACGAGCGTCGGAGCCGGTGTAGTATGATTCAATCTTAGCCCTGTATTGACGCTTTGCGTGTTTGATGGTTTGTCGCAGGGCATAGCAGGATTTCTTATAAGCTTCTGGGTTAGAGTCCAGCACCTTGAAAGCGGCAGCTCTACCCTTTAGCTCAGTGCGAACGTTGCCTGTAATCCATGGCTTTAGGTTGGGGTATGTACGCACAGTCACTGTGAGGACGACGTCCTCGATGCACTTATTGATAAAGCCAGTGACTTATGTGGTGTACTCCTCAATGCCATCGGAAGAATCACAGAACATGTTCCAGTCTGTGCTAGCAAAACAGTCCTGTAGTTTAGCATCTGCTTCACCTGGCCACTTTTTTATAGACTGAGTCACTGTTGCTTCCTGCTTTAGTTTTTGCTTGGGAGCAGGAATCAGGAGGATATAATTGTGGTCGGATTTACCAACTGGAGGGCAAGGGAGAGCTCTGTACGCGTCTCTGTGTATGGTGTACAGGTGATCTAGATTTTTGTCTCCTCTGGTTGCACATTTAACATGTTGATAGAAATTAGATTTAAGCTTCCCTGCATTAAAGTCTCCGGCCACGAGGAGTGCCGACTCTGGGTGAGCGGTTTCCTGTTTGCTTATTTCAGTGTCCATGCTAGCTGTGCTAGCAACAAATGTAGAATTACTGATGCTAGCATTGGATGTGGTCTTGGAAGCAGAACAACTTGTGTCGTCAACAGGTGCAGGTGTAGTACTGCTGGTAGTAGCACTACTACCAGTAGAGCTGGTATGTGTCTCTATGGACCTTACCTTTTTTTAACAATTTATCAATTTTCGAGCAAACGGAATGAGCAGCAGCTACGTTTGGCTACATACGGACCGTTTGTGGAATTCCCACGGGAGAGTAACGGTTAATGTGATTGGATGTTCATTATTTGACTAGGCTACCTGTATTTGACATTGTGTGGTTTTTCACTGAACACTAGATGGTTTATTTTTGGCAGTGCAACGAGGCTACTTAACCCTTAACCTTAGCCCTAACTCTAACATTAACAAAGGGTTGTGAGACATCACCCAAATGTATAGCCCCGTTGGAAAATCGAAATGGACTGTTTGAAAATGTGAATCACATTTTTATTTGGCGTACCTCCAACGGCATTACCCCAGTTAGGGAATAGCCGAAATAGAATATATTTTGTTCAACAATATATTGAAAAATTGGTCACACTTTATTTGGATTGTCCATCTGCAGATGCACTACAGATGGTTGGTCATGCTATCAACAATTATCTGTTGATAAGCAACTGACTATCTGTTGATAAGCAGCTGCTTGCTAGGTTTACGGTAAGGGCTAGGGTAACTTTTAGAATAAGTGTTAGGGTAAAGGTTAAGTTTAGGGGTTAGGATAAGGGTTAAGGTTAGGGGTTAGGATAAGGGTTAAGGTTAGGGGTTAGGATAAGGATTAAGGTTAGGGTTAGGATAAGGGTTAAGGTTAGGGTTAGGAGATCGCTTGTTGAAATGTTACAAATAGTACACCTGTAGATGCTTTACAGACTATCCAAATAAAGTGTGACCGAAAAATGTACCAAATCATAAATGGTATATTTTCAATATTCATGTTTATATTTGTCAATATTCATAAATGAATATAAAAAAATACTAAATACTACACGTATTACAGAGCAAGCGTTAAAGCTTCATATGACACCAAAGTTCTACCAAAGCTCTATAGCACCTACACAGATGAATCACTATGGAGTCTTAAAGGAGGCCTTGGTCATGCCAAAAGGTCATAAATATGCCAAATGATTTCTCAATTATGCTTTTAGATATAAATGTTAAATATACTGTATGTCAAAAATCCTTCCGCCAAAGAACTATTCTATGGATGACATTTTGTGAAAATCCCCAAAATCATGGTCTTTTTTTGTATCACTGTGACTATGGAGAAGTGTGACTGTGTGTGTGTGTGTGTGTGTGTGTGTGTGTGTGTGTGTGTGTGTGTGTGTGTGTGTGTGTGTGTGTGTGTGTGTGTGTGTGTGTGTGTGTGTGTGTGTTTGAGAGAGAGAGGATATGGTGGTGTAGGGAGTTTAATACAGAAGAGTGAAGTCCAGGCTGAAGTCCAGAATGGTGATTTGTTGTAAGTGTTTTCCTGATTTCAGCAAGAGAACAGCAGGTCTATGTGTGTGTGGAAGGCAGTGCAGTGATCAGGTGAGATGGAGAGAGCTGAGCAGCAGGAGGAGGAGGGGAGATGAGGAAGTCACCCATGCAGAGAGTTTCATTTTCTCTGTTCTGTCTGATAAATAATGAATTGCTGAACTTAAGAAGAAAATTGACCCACTTTTTTATGTGGAGAAGAAGAAGCCAGAGCTAGAGAGCCACACTAAGAGAGACAGGGTAGATTATCTCTGCAGTCTCTACATCAGAACAGAAAAACATAGACACTTTGAAATGTTCAAGCGGCCATGGACACTCCATGTACTGCTCTCTAATCCACTCTGTGCTTTTTAAGATGCTTCTTCACCACACAAGTCTAGATTGAGCTCCTATTGCAATATCTCCTAGCCTCCGTTATGAATCTCCTTAAGGCCTGTGTGTGTGTAGGTACTGTATGTGTGTGTGCACATGTGCGTGTGTCTCCGTGCATGTGCGTACATGTGCTTTCCAGTGTGTGTGTGTGCTTCCTCGTATACATGTGTGCTTGTGTGTGGCCCTTCCCCCTCCCCTGGCATGTATATTTGGGACCGGAGTGGGAGGAGGATGACAGGCTGGATCACCTAGGGAGCAGTGATGTGTCATCCATTCGCCTACAGAGACGCTTCCCAGAGGGGGAGTACAAGTCCCTTTCTCTCCTGCCCCCACTCCCAGGGCCTGTGTTGATGGGGCTGCCCAGAGACAGAGAGAAGGCGGTATGGAGAAATGGACAAGCATCTCTCCTCATATTCCAGGAAAACGTGACAGAATGACAGAGTTTGGTCTGGAGTTCTGACTGTGCCTCCACAGCTCTGCATCATCTATCCCTCTTCAATATCTGAATGTGGGATTTCAGCCTCACATCCAAGTCAGGCAATACATTTTGATTATGAGTTTGAACCGAAGGGTTGGCATGCGGTGCAGGAGTCAGGGGTACAGTTTGGATCCTGTATTCATTCTGATTCTGGGATTGTGCGAGTATTGTTAGAGAGCCAACAGAGTCTATCACATACCCCATGCTCCAGGAACCTCCACTCTCTAGCTTACTGGGATAAATATAACTCTGTAATATAACTCTAAATCTAATCAAGAGGAGAGATGAGACCACCTACACACTCCCAGACCATCCAGCTACCAGGATTAGCTTCCCTGACCAATATCTCCACCCAGGAATTACACAATTACAGTACCTCCCACTCCCTGGCCCTGCATTCTCCTGCAGGCTTGGGACGTTTTTGAAATAGGGGGGGTACTTGGAGAAGTGTTTCAATGCAGTTATATCATGTTTTATTACTCTGAGTGCTTTGCATAATTTATATTAGTAGAAGGTCTGCATGCTGGCAGCTGTATATTTAAGTGCTTGGACCTTTTTCAGTCAGTGTGCTGACTAGGCTTGGCTCTGCCACTGAAGCACTGCTGATTAGATACATTTTTACCTCAGCACCTGCAAGTGGAGAAATTAACTAGGCTTTTGATTATCATCTCTGTCATAATGAGTCGGGGGAGAGGAGTGACTTGTGACAATGTGACATAGCACAGCAGCACGCATCTCAGCCATCTCAGTAATTGGCAGCACAACCTACAGTGTTTTCCTACAATACTGCATGGAGGCAGGTTTTGACAGTGTTGTGGTGGCAACGTGTGACCTATGAAGTCAGTGGTACACTACCTTTCTAACAGGCTTGTTTGTCATTGGCACAGTTCTGCACACTGTAGCCTATCAGGTTAATCAGGCTTACCAAGACCACAACCGCAACAATGAATGAGCCTGACTGGACAATTCCCAGTGCACTATCATTAATAAATGAAGATATCATGTTGATAGGGATGTCAGTATAGGGGGAGAGATACAGAAAGAGAAAGAGCGAGAGAGAGAGAGAGAGAGAGGGGATAGGAGAAAAGAGACATCAAGTGTGAGAAAGTATAAAGGGGGTGGTGTGTTGGAATTGAGAGGGAGATAGATAGAAAGAGAGAGAGGCAGGGTTAATCATGGCCCTCAGTACAAGGCAACCAATTCCTCATGGGCCCTATTTGATATTGAGTTTTGGAGATAAGACCACAATCGTTGTTTCTCGATTTCTTTCTGTCTCTGTCCCCTCCCCTCTCCCTCTCCCTCTCCTTCTCCCCACTATGTTTCTAGCACTCTCTCCATCACTTCTTTCTCTTGAGCCAGAGGTCGATTGTTACAACGGAGCCTCAGAGAAGAAAAGAGTTCAAAGGCAGACCAAACACACCCTTGTAGTGAGCGGTTCATAAGGACCTTGAACCCTTTCTCCCCCTCTGGCCCAAATATTACTTCATCCACTGTGTAAACATAGGATTGTTGTACTATTTTTATTTCTACTTTGAACCAGGGTAGGATTTTATTGATTTGAGGTTCATTGTATTTCTGTTTTTTCAACGAGCTTTGAAGTCTGCTCCAAAATAGAGCCTACGCAATGCTGCTTTGAATAATTCTTCCCTCCGTCTGCCGAACTGTCTGCAAGAAAAGTGCTTGTTGATATACATATACTGTATAGTATAGTATATTCTAGAATAGGCCGCAAGGGGCTGTGTATTTCTAAGTTATTCTTTCTTTCTTTACATATTTTAGAGATTTCAGTGGCAGCCGTTCTTCTAGATGAAAAAATAAAACTTCTAATGGGGTTAAAAAGGTTGGATTTGTATTAACAACAAACTTATTACAGTTGGGAGAATCAGGTCATCAAGTCATTTGTATTTTCTCCATCTTGGTCAGGTTGTTATTGTAAAAGAGAATGTTTTAAATAAAGGCAAAATAAATCAAATATGTATGTGGAAGTTCGTTTTTTCTTCCTGTGGTAAGTCTCTGTAGGGTAGAACAGGTGTAGTCGGTCTGTTTTCAGGCTTCTATTATCAACTTACCCTTACTGCCCCTCTCGAAAAAAAACTTTAAAGTACTCCAGGCCCTCTTTCAATCTGAATAATTAATCTGTCTGTGTCCGTGTTTCTTGTTGTTTTATGTTTGATGGCTATTTTATGTTCTGTACCGTCTTGTGGGGTGAGCTCATAGCTGCTCCCCTTCCGGCAACACTGCTAATTCTCCTCTCCATTACCATACACATTAAGACATCTGCATACTGTCCTGTCTCACTAGGAGCGCAAAGCCCCTCTCTCAGACGAAGGCAGGATGAACTAGGAGGGGACGATGCCTAAATGTACATCCATTTTGTCTCCCATACATGTTTCGACAAATAATGCTGGTGTATTCCTGATATCATTAAGTTATCGTTCCCTTAATTGATATCCCCGATTTTATGTTTGAATGAATTGACTTGAGTTCCCACATAGGTGGAAAGCTGCCGTATCTGAGAATAACTCTGGCAGAACGACTGTAATGTGGTCAGATATTGTGTAGAGTACTCCTCGGTAAACCGTAATGAATAGGCCATTCATCCCTGTTGATAGCAATGGTTTGTAATTTGTCCTGCTCTACCGTATGGATGTAAAATAAAGTCAAAAGAGACAGATGGAGAGAATAATTGAGTCAGTGAAATTAGTTTGAATAATTAAAATAAGTCAAGCCACTTGTCTGAGAGCCGTGTGGTCAAAGTATGTGTCTTGAGTTTTAGCTTCCCAAGGATGCCAACCATACTACCATGGCAACCTTGTTTCTTTTCCAAGCCTAATTGCCTCTCACTCGAGGTCCATGCAAATCGGTATAGCACTTAACCTGTCAATCAAAGTTGAGACCTTTTTCCCCCCTTAACTTTATTCAAATCTACCCACCTACTCAAGCTGCCCAAGTCATGGTCTCTAGAGAATCTCTGTTTGACAGAGAGAAAAGCTAACCTGTTATGCTGTAATTAAAAGAAGTGGGAAACACTATTGTCTTGTGTAGAAAAATCAACACAATTTTGCTGTCCCTGCACTGGATGAACCAAGACAGTGACTCATCACATAAATGTAGACTACATTTCAGCAAAAGCTTTAGTTGTCTTGTAATGAATAGTCACTGCCTCCCAACTAAGCCTACAGTACATACTACCTGCAGGTGATGTGATTGACAAGTCCTTTCTTTCCCCTTCCTTGTCCCTACACTAGCCCACTGACCCAGCAGGGGGCTTGATACAATGACATTAAGTGACATTACATAGCCACTTCCAACAGAGGTGCCGGGTACAGCGAGGAGGGGACATGTCCTGACAAGGCTGAGAGAAAGAATGTGAGGGAATAATATAATAATATATTCCGGCCATGCTGAAGAGCCACATGCCTGGACTGTCAGCTGCAGAGGGACCATTATTATTTTAACCAAGAATAATACTCCAGTCTACTGGCTGGCTGAGGTCCCTGTCATTCCCAATTTAATTAGTATCTAGGCGCCAGGAGAGGAGAGCAGATTGGCAAAGCAGGTTGAATAATAGACTGAGGCACAGTCAGGAGTGCAGATGGATATTTTCATAGAGATCCCTTCTAAAGCCAGACTTGACTGCACTGCGCTGTCAATGGGACACGTGATGAATGGATAGCCAGATAGGCAGACAGACAGACAGGTGCTCTTTATCAGTTTGCATATAAATCTCTCTGGTTCCTCTGTTGTTTTCAGAGTCATATACAGTGCATTCGTAAAGTATTCAGACTCTGTCTTTTTCCATATTTTCTTATGTTACAGACATGTTCTAAAATGGATTAAATAGATTTTCCCCCTCATCAATCTACACACATTACCCAATAATAACAAAGCAAAAACAGGTTTAGACATTTTCACAAATGTATAAAAAACAACTGAAATATCAAATTTACATAAGTATTCAGACACTTTACTCAGTACTTTGTTGAAGCACCTTTGGCAGCGATTTAAGCCTGGAGTCTTCTTGGGTATTTTATTTTATTTTATTGAACCTTTATTTAACTAGGCAAGTCAGTTAAGAACAAATTCTTATTTACAATGACGGCCTACACCGGCCAAACCCTAACCCGGACGACGCTGGGCCAATTGTGCACTGCCCTATGGGACTCCCAATCACGTCCGGTTGTGATACAGACTGGAATTGAACCAGGGTCTGTAGTGATGCTTCTAGCACTGAGATACAGTGCCTTAGACCGCTGCGCCACTCGGGAGCCCACTCAGGTGTATGACGCTACAAGCTTGACACATCTGTATTTGGGGAGTGTTTCCATTCTTCTCTGCAGATCCTCTCAAGCTCTGTCAGGTTGGATGGGGAGCATCGCTGCACAGCTATTTTCAGGTCTCTCAAGAGATGTTCGATCAGGTTCAAGTCGAGGCTCTGGCTGGGCCATTCAAGGACATTCAGAGACTTGTCCCGAAGCCACTCCTGCGTTGTCTTGGCTGTGTGCTTAGGGTCATTTTCCTGTTGGAAGGTGAACCTTCGGCCCAGTCTGACGTCCTGAGTGCTCTGGAGCAGGTTTTCATCAAGAATCTCTCTGTACTTTGCTCCGTTCATCTTCCCCTGGATCCTGACTAGTTTGGCCGGGCGGCCAGCTCTAGGAATAGTCTTGGTGGTTCCAAACTTCTTCCATTTAAGAATGATGGAGACCAGAATTGTTTTCGTACCCTTCCCCAGATCTGTGCCTTGACACAATTCTGTCTCGACAGGTGTGTGCCTTTCCAAATCATGTCCAATCAATTGAATTTACCACAGGTGGACTCCAATCAAATTTCAAATAACCTGTTTTCGCTTTGTCATTATGGGGTATTGTGTGTAGATTGATGAGGAAAACAATTTATTTAATCAATTTTAGAATAAGGCTGTAACAAAATGTGGAAAAAATCAAGGGGTCTGAATACTTTCCGAATGCACTGTATACAGAATAATGTATTACTTTTCATTCATAAATGATGTATAAAAATGAGATTACTCTTCCATTTTTTGTACTCTGCAGGTAATTTTTCGTAAGATCAGTGACGTGAAGAAGGAGGAGGAGGAGCGCCAGCGTCAGAAGAACGAGGTTCAGCTGACCATCCCCCAGGACCATCCGGTCAGGAAGCTCTTCCAGAAGTTCAAGCAGCAGAAGGAGCTGCAGAGGAATCAGGGGGCGTCCTCCCAGCTGGACCTGGAGAAGAACCAGCTCCAAGTGGAGCACCACCTTCACCCCATCCCCCACAGCCTGCAGCTGTCCCACTCCAGCCTGCAGCACTCCCTGCCCCTCAACATCCAGCGGCCCGGACCCCACTCCTCCCTGCAAGGGCTCCAGAACGGGGCTCCCCCTACGGGCTGCAGTAGCAGTGTGCTCACCGTGTCCCAGGTCACGCCCATGCAGTCTAGTCCTGCCATGGGGGAGCCGCATCCAGTCCGACTCAAGGTGAGCAGCAGCCCTGCTCTGGTAAAGCCTCCTGCTGCCAGGGGCTGGGGGCGCCTCAAAAATGTGGCTGCCCCACCTCCCGTGGTCAGGAAGGAGGGACTGAACAATGTAGCTAAAGCCGTTTCTGTGGAGATGCTATCTCAGCAGGGCAGGGGTCAGGAGGCGGGGCTCAGAGGAGGAGAGGGAGAGGACAACCGCCTCCATAAGACAGACTCCTGCGATAGCGGCATCACTAAGAGTGAGCTGCGTATAGACAGGGCCGGGGAGGCCCCCCTGCCACACCCGTTCGGCCCCATCCCAGAGCAGGCCCTGCAGGCTGCGCTCCAGGAGACCCGACTGGAGCTCCGGGGGGACCTCCAGACTCTGGGGGGCCGGCTGGGGGCCCTGGAGAAACAGGTGGCTCAGATCTTCAAACTGCTGACCTCTACAGAGAAGAGGAGGCCGTCTCTACCTCTGGCCGCCACCCCCAAAACCAAAACCAAACGTCAGGACATCTTCACTGTCTCCAGACCCGTTTCTCCTGATTTAGTGGACGATGACGGGCACATCTGAAGAGGACAAAACACCACTGTTCGACGTACCTTAACATTTGCACACAAACTTTTAACTCATGTCCATCATGAGACCTTTCTCGATTGTAAATATTTCTCTATGCATGTCCAGCTGGATTCTGGCTTGCCAAAGAAACTAAAAGTCTATTCAGGGGCGCAACTTTGGTTTTAGAAGTGGGGGGCATCTAAAGCTAATTTCCTGCATTTCTACTAGGTCTGTTCCCGACAACAAACAAATATTGGTTGATCAAGAGTAGTCTTTTATTTCGACCAATCAATTGGTTGAAATTTTTAAACATATATTTTTACGCATAGACTCACCCTATGTGTTCTAATAAAATCAACTAGGCTATAAGTACTGAAATTGTCTGATACTTTGAGCACGCTGTTTGATTAAATAATTACGACACACAACTCAACAGGGAGCCAGAGATCAAGATAGCCTAACCAGAAGAAAACATAATTTTCCAGACCCTCTTCTCGCTGCTGCTGGCCTTCGCAGATTCTGCCTTTATGCTGCTTAAGTTGCTGGTAATAGGCTACACCAGTGGTCGGCAACCTTTTCCATTTGAAGTGCAAGCTGGTAATAGGCTACACCAGTGGTCGGCAACCTTTTCCATTTGAAGTGCAAGCTTATGATATAATTTCTACCATACTGCATGACTGTTATGATTTTTATATGCACATTTTCGTGGAACAGTTTCATTTAATTTATTATAGGCTTTGCAACTCAAAATCTTTGTCTGTGGTTAATCTACAGTCTATCTAAATATAAATGAAAATGATACAAATCTAAAAGTAACTTTTATTGCTATTGCCAACTATGTAAAAATAGCCTATTTAAAGCCAACACATAAAAACATTGAAGCCTGCAGGTAGAAAATATCCTGATAAAAATATATATCCTATAAATCACATTGGTACGCATGGCCTGTCTATCAACTGGGTCGCCCAAAACTCGTACTAGCAAACATGAAACATTGTGTAAAATATTCTGGGCCCTCAGATATTCCAGTGCCAGTGAGCTCGGGACAGACACAGCTGTAGGCTAATTGTGCAAGGGATGTTTCCACTGGACCAGAGCATTTCATTTTTACTTTTCATGCTGAGTGGTTATCGAAAGGAAAGGGAGAGAGCTGGAAATATTGTTCAAATACTTAGAGGAACTATTGTCATTATCAGTTGATTCTAAAAACAGACTTTGTTTACTTGCTGTTTGAGGTGAAGAAAAATGACTTTGAGAATCTCCACAGCTCATTAGTGGTGGAGAATTAAGACAATCAGAAATACTATCAGACATCCCCAAGTGGGTGCATTTATAGGCCTACATTTGCGCGCAGGCCAGGTGGGTCAGAAGTTTACATTCTCTCAATTAGTACTTGGTAGCATTGCCTTAAAATTGTTTAACTCGGGGCAAACGTTTTGGTTAGCCGTTCACAAGCTTCCCACAATAAATTGCCTGAATTTTGGTCCATTCCTCCTGACAGAGCTGGTGAAACTGAGTCAGGTTTGTAGGCCTCCTTGCTTGCACCTGCTTTTTCAGTTCTGCCCACAAATTGTCTATAGGATTGAGGTCAGAGCTTTGTGATGGCCACTCCAACACCTTGACTTTGTTGTCCTTAAGCCATTTTGCCACAACTTTGGAAGTATGCTTGGGGTCATTGTCCATTTGGAAGACCCATTTGCGACCAAGCTTTAACTTCCTGACTGATGTCCTGAGATGTTGCTTCAATATATCAACATAATTTTCCCTCCTCGTGATGCCATCTATTTTGTGAAGTGCACCAGTCCCTCCTGCAGCAAAGCGCCCCCACAACATGATGCTGCCACCCTCGTGCTTTACAGTTGGGATGGCGGTCTTTGGCTTGCAAGCCTCCCCCTTTTTCCTCCAAACATAACGATGGTCATTATTGCCAAACAGTTCATCAGACCAGAGGACACAGAAAGTACGATCTTTGTCCCCATGTGCAGTTGCAAACCGTAGTCTGGCTTTTTTATGGCGGTTTTGGAGCAGTAGCTTCTTCCTTGCTGAGCGGCCTTTCAGGTTATGTTGATATAGGACTTGTTTTACTGTGGATATAGATACTTTTGTACCTGTTTCCTCCAGCATCTTCACAGGGTCCTTTGCTGTTGTTCTGGGATTGCTTTGCACTTTCTCACCAACGTACGTTCATCTCTAGGAGACAGAATGCATCTCCTTCCTGAGCGGTATGACGGCTGTGTGGTTCCATGGTGTTTATACTTGCGTACTATTGTTTGTACAGATGAACGTGGTACCATCAGGCATTTGGAAATTGCTCCCAAGGATGAACCAGACTTGTGGTCTACCATTTTTTTTTCCTGAGGTCTTGGCTGATTTCTTTAGATTTTCCCATGATGTCAAGCAAAGAGGCACTGAGTTTGAAGGTAGGCCTTGAAATACATCCACAGGTACACCTGCAATTGATTCAAATGATGTCAATTAGCCTATCCAAAGCTTCTAAAGTCATGACATAATTTTCTGGAATTTTCCAAGCTGTTTAAAGGCACAGTCAACTTAGTGTATGTAAACTTCTGACCCACTGGAATTGTGATACAGTGAATTATAAGTGATATGATCTGTCTGTAAACAATTGTTGGAACAATTACTTGTGTCATGCACAAAGTAGATGTCCAAACCGACTAGCCAAAACTATAGTTTGTTAACAAGACATTTGTGGAGTGGTTGAAAAACTAGTTTTTAATGACTCCAACTTAAGTGTATGTAAACTTTTGACTTCAAATGTATAATGGGGAATTGAGAGACACAGCAAACAATGCACACAAAGTTATGAAACATTGAATACCCACGAAAGGACGGGAGAGAATGCCTTCTGGAGAAAGACGTGCCTTGTGCATCTGAGCCACAATCCCCATATTGTTGGACTGTGTAATCCCTGCCACCTCCTCAATGGATTAGTCCACTGAGACAGGCGCAAATCAGACACGTGTCTCGTGTGCCATAATCTATTTGCTACTGCTGGACTAAAAAAAATCTCATGTTTTCAATACAGACACCTTTTGTCATACAGAAATCAAATATAGTGATGCATAACTTGACATTTCTGACATCCATTGTGACATTGTGGGAGGATAACCAACCTTCCAATTAATGGCATAGCATTTCATAGCTGCTATAAATGCTGAGTTTCACAGTTTCTTCTGATAACATTCTCCAATATCAACATTTCCAAGCAAACAAAAACAGGGAGACGGGTGAATCTGTAGACATGCTGAGATAAAATAACATTCTCTGACAGAATTCAGCCAACCTTCACAAGATCATAACATAACACATATGTTCCCTTTGGTGTTTTACACATCCAGCAGAGAAATTATATTTCTGAGTGCTTGATATTCAGTTTCACTGGCATATAGTATGTTCTATGGATGGTCTTAAACTGCAGTTTATGTCTGAGATGATATGAACATGACAGGTTATTCAAACATATCTGTATCCATTCATCATCATCAGTAGTGTTTCCCAGGTCTCCCTCACATTTTTGTTTTGTGTCATCAGGAAAAGCCTCTATCAAACTTTGATACAGTTTGGAAACAAACTTGAAGTTTGTCAGACTGCCTTAAAATAGTTTAAATCTTTGAAGCTTCTGGATTGTCCAGTGTTTGCTGCACAGAGAGAATAAAGTGTTGTATCTGCTAAAGTTCACATGAGCGCCGTCACAGACTGGACTTCCCTGGTTGCCTGACCCTGCTGAGACCCCTGTCATCATCTGATCCTGCTAAGATGAGGCATGGCAAAGAATTACCTTGGTGTACATTTATACATTATATTATCCAAGAATAGAATCAATGGTTCAATCATTTAAATGACCATTATTCCCAGATCCCAGACTGTAGGTCTACCCATCAAATCAAGATGGAACTTTGTATCCATTCACTGATTGTTATAATATACTGCAAAATTCACCTGAGCTCCGTAGACCGGTCTTCCCTGGCTGTCTGATCCTGCTAAAATATGATGAGCATAGTATTGTATACTGACTGCACCATGACAGTGTAGCCTGTAGTGCTGTTTATACCATGTCAGTGTGAAAAGTAGGGAATTAGCTTGGAAAACTGACAGATCAATAATGTTACATTGCTATACTGTGTCTAATAAAAACTCACATTGCGCTGTCAAAAAAAATCTGAATATCAGTTTTCAGTCGCTTGGCCGCTGGTTTCATCATTTGATTTAGGTCTAGTGTGATTGAGGCATAAGTAATAGCTAAAGTTAGTGAGCTATCCAGCTAACGTTAGCCAACGTTAGAAGGAAACTAGCAAAGTTAATTTACTTGTGTTGAAACGGAACAAAAAGGCTACAAAACAATTCATACACATAACAGCTGTTAGATACAACAACCTGACACATAGCTAGAGACTAGAGCATAACTGGTTGTGGTAGCTACTAGCTAGCTGGTTCATTCTCTTCATACAGAACTTAAGTCGAGAAGGGATTAAATATTACTGTAGCTAACGTTACAGGTCAGTTACACTAATAGCTCAGCACTGGTAATATAAGTCAAACAACAGTTACAGGTACCTTGCCAGCTACATCAGTCAAATAAAAAGTAGCCAGTTTTTCCTCTGCTTGCTTTTACGACTTGGAGAAATAATTTGCAACACACACAGAGACAGCAGCTGCAGACAGCAGCACCGTGCCTTTCAGAAGCTTTGCCGTCCGCATGGTCTTTGTTGTCCACATGCGCCTAAATCCACTGTACCCGTTAAACAGCCTACCCGACCGCTCTGAGGCGTCCGCATGGTCCTAAAGCACACCGATGGCACTTTTAGTATCACAGTGCAATGGTAAAACTGAGGTGGGGGGGACAAAAAATGCCATTTCAGAATGTGGGGGTCGTGTCACCAGTGAAAGTTGCGCCCCTGACTCTATTTACTTCTTGCCTGTATATTATGCAGTTGACTGCATGCAAATGTGTTGAAAGAGAACCAAGATTTTATTGATCTACTCTATATATAAATATTTTTTAATTATTGACAATTTCCAATGTTGACATTCAGGGTATGTATAGAGGTAGCACTATTAACCATGACTTACCAATGGTTTCTGAAACACTGCATTGATACTTGGCGAATGGGGAAATCAATAAGGTTAATGCTTTTCCCACAGAAAGAAAGTCCAGTAGCTATAGGCTAAACTTATCTGGTCGTTCTGGATGATATGAGTGCCAATGCAAGTGATAAACTGATATTGATGATTGAGTGTCAATTATTGAGCACCGTCATGATTTTTCTCTTTCAAGCCTTGGTCTGTTCCAGTAAGTTGTTGCTACATACTGTACATTGATTTATATTTTTGATGATTGACATAGACAATCCTGCTTAAAAGTATGTGAACCCTTTGTGCAATGACAGATTTTTAAAGTTTTTACCATGAAATCTTAATTGAATCAGAACCAGCCTTTTGATCTGACATAACAGGTTTATATTTAATACCATATGTTGGTGTAGAGGAAATCATGCATGTAGTAGAAAAACAACATTAAAAAGGAATTAGTGCAGGTGCAAAAATAATTGAACCCCAAGTTGCATTGGTTAAATCAAGTAGGTAAGTAGAATCAGGTGGGTAAATAATTGGGTACCAAATGAACCAATCAAAGGAAAGATCATTTGGAAAGGGTTTGGGCGGGACTCTGATAAATAGACATAAGAAACCTGGTAAGTTTGGTGTTACCCATTCAAGTGAATGCAAAGCACACCATGCCGAGAGGAAAGGAGCTCTCAGAGGACATCGGGACGAGGGTAGTGAGAGCACATCAGTCTGGGAAAGGCTATAAAATTATCTCAATAAGATTTGAGCTCCATCAGGCCACTGTGAGGCAAATAATTTACAAATGGAGAGCATTTAACATGACAGCAACTCAGCCTAGAAGTGGAAGCCCTTCCAAAATATCCCCAAGAGCCACAAGAACAATAATAATTCAGGTAAAAGCCAACCTAACACAAGCTAACATCTAGAGATTTGCAGACCTCCCTCGCTCAGGTAACTGTGCATGGTTCAACAATAAGATGAACACTGAATCGAAAGAAGCCTCTGCTATCAAAAAAGAACCAAACTGCCCATCTTAACTTTGCCAGAGACCACCTGGACAGGTTTGGACCTTTTTGGTCACACCGCTATGTTTGGCGAAAATCCAACACTGCCTACCACCAGAAGAACCTTATCCCAACAGTCAAGCATGGTGGTGGGAATGTCAAGATCTGGGGCTGCTTTTCCTCTGGACCTGGACGACTCCACATCATTAAGGGAACCATGAATTCTGAGGTATACCAGGAGATTCTTGAACGTCAGGCCATCAGTCAAGGAGCTGAAGCTGGGCCGAAAATGGGTCTTACAACAAGACAACGACCCAAAGCATTCAAGCAAATCTACCAAAGAATGGCTCAGGAGAAAGAAGATTTGTGTTTTGGATTGGCCAAGTCAAAATCCGGACCTAAATCCAAATCGAGATGCTGTGGCAGGACCTAAAGTGGGCAGTTCATGCCAGACACCCCTCAAACCTCACTACAATTGGCTGAGTTCTGTAATCAGAGACTGATTACTGGCTATAGGAGAAGTTTACTCCAAGTTATCGCTGCTAATGGAGGTTCCACAAGCTATTGACTGAAGGGGTTCTCATATTTTTACACACATCAAATCTGAGTTTCTGTTAAATAAACCACTTTTGTTAAAAAAAACTGTGAAAATATATATATTTTTTGTTTCTGTCATTTACTTGGAATGTCTATTACAAAATTGTTATATTTTATAACAAAATAATGACTAGCCCTATAGGGTTCGCATACTTTCAAGCAGCACTGTACAGCATATCCCCTATCACTGTCTGATTTCCTGTAGAGAGAGAGAGATTTTTTTTCAGAAGTATTTTAGCATTAATAGCATAACAGTTTCTTCTCGTGTCTATGCATCATTTAGGGACATGTTATGCACCGACCGTATGTTGCCATGATGTGTAAATAAGGCTTTTTAAGTTCACCCTGCTGCATGAACTAGATGTGCAGACTGACTGCAATGTGGTAAATAAAGTAGGGACGTCTGAGACAGACTGACAGCATGGCTTCTGGCACATAAAGTTTAATGCACACGAAGGTCCACTCCATCCAGTGACACACAGTTCCACGATCCCTACACATGGCACGAGACAGCCTCCACACAGTGACACAGTGTGTCACAAAGCCTGAACCAAGTTCTATTATTGAAGATGAGTTTGTTGAGCGCACCGTCACCACTAAAGGCTCATCTCAATAAAAATATGAAATACATTTATGAAAATGCATTTGTAAATCTGCAGCCTGAGGAGCAGTGTTATGACCCAGGGTACTGTGACTGCTGTATACACGTGCAACACTTGAGCTCTTGATCTGGGTCTGATTTCCCAAGATGGTGTCTCCACAGAGGCAGATCCGTTTCCCTGGCTGCCAGAACATCAAGCAGACAGAGCATGGGAGGCTTTAGTTCTTCTGTGGTGGGTGCCTGCCTGCCTCTCCTCAACTCAACTGCACTGCAGCACTGGGCTGGGCTGGCTTCTGTTTAAAACTCACCTCTTCTCAGCTAGCCTAGCCTGCTGCAACGTGGCTCCCTCTGTGGCACAGCTATTCCAACAGAGATACCTACCTGAGGTGTTTAGTACCAATGGGGATGTCTTCTGTCCATTTTACCACCACGTTCATGGTTATGAAGACGCATTGAATATCGCAAACTGTGATTTTCTGGGGATTGAGAACAGATTATTTCTCAATGGCACTCGTAAACTCACAGCAGAGTCTTATATAAAGTATGTATGTGTATGGTTCTTGCTCTAAGTCCACTGATGAATGCCTGTCTGCTACATAGGAATCTAGTACTACGTAATAGTACAGAGATAATTAGGATTCAGTCGAGGGATTTGTGCATATAAGTCATTCATACTGTAACACTCTTGTATACACCACATGCCATTTGAAAGTTTCTCTCAGATGACTTAAACGGACTTGATTTTCATGAAGGAACACAGGGAGGAGGAGCAGTGAGAAGGAGAGAGTTTCTTCTGGTTCTTCCTTTAGTCTTGATTTGACTAGTGACTGGGGAAAAAAGAGCCTGGCCAGTCTTCCCTTCATCACAGGGAGAGAACACATCACGTCTCAGTCTCAGACGCCTGAATATATAGCTGCACCCCCCCATCCCTCTCTCAGCTGACACTGCTCTCTCCTCTCTTCTATCTCTCCTTCTCACCCCGCACACTGGTCGCTCGCTTTCTCTCAATCCCTGTCCCTTTCTCCTTCGCTCTCTCTGTCCCCCTCTCTCTTCTTTCTCTCTCCTCTCTCTGAAGAACTTCAAGTGAAACTCACTGATTGTGTCTTGAGCATGCTAATATCTAGCCTCTCTCTCTCTCTCTGTTTGTGTTGACTGGATACCTCTCCATATGGCGACAGGACTGGTATGACTGGGAAGCATCTGGTCACACCTGGACTATAATTTCCAATGAATTTCTACTGGAATGTTACTGTTGTCTACCATTTGTTAAAGCAATGGCATTAATAAGTAGCATTGATGATTCCCACTATGGCTCATGTATTTGAACTTTTATTATTTTTTTTATTTTTTTTTACAGTTGCACACCTTAACTGTAGCGTCAGCTAAATAAAGTACTGTCTGGGGCTTTCTAGTCTATTTGTCAACTTTAAAATGTGCTTCTCTACAGGGGAGGAAATGTATTATTACTGGGAAATCTACAGAATGTCAGAATCACTTGTTCAATGTATTCCCTCTTTATACTTTCAGATGGCAAAGCAAACAAAGATTTATCCACTGATTTATGTATACACTAGATGAGATGGCTAAGCAGACAGATTTATCCACTGATTTATGTATACACTAGATGAGATGGCTAAGCAGACAAAGATTTATCCACTGGTTTATGTATACACTAGATGAGATGGCTATGCAGACAAAGATTTATCCACTGATTTATGTATACACTAGATGAGATGGCTATGCAGACAAAGATTTATCCACTGATTTATGTATACACTAGATGAGATGGCTAAGCAGAAATATTTACCTACTGATTTATGTATACACTAGATGAGGGTTAGAGGGTGCTGTGTTGAGGCCAATGTTTCTCCATCTTGACACTCCCCCACCATTGTAAAAAATATTTTGGAATAGAAGTGTATGCCACATTTATTATATTACAGACACCTTATTAATGCATACTTTTAAATTATATTATGTGAGGTAAACATAAAACAAAACAAAATATACAGTATTTAAAAAGAAAAAAATCCTTAAAGTATGATGTTTTGAGATTACTAATGTTACTAATGTCCCTACTACAACAACAAAAAATACTTAAATACAGTACATGTACTTTTGTCCTTGAAACATTTTATTGAAATACTGTAGAATTCCATTCATTCCTATAAAGGACTGTTCCAATATGTGTGCTGTGCTAATATGGCTGAACAGTGGTTTCAAAGCCTCTCAATGGCCAATACATAGCATCAGCAATCCAGGGTTTATATACATCATTGGTTGTATTGCAAAGTCCAATCTGTGATACCATATAGTAGTCAAATCTGAACTCCCAGAAATTAGATTTGCCAAGCTGATACTGTCTGTGTGTTATTAGTTATTTCTGTGTTGCGTGTGTGATTTGAATACTACTGGTCGGATACAGGGTTCTGATTCTAAGAGGAATCCGTGTAATCTGATGCAATCTTCTAGACCGAAACAGTCCAATTTAACCCATTTAAATTAATTAACATAAATTGTATTGAGGTACCTCAAACCTTTTTTGTTTTTAGGTTTTTTAGAAAGCGTTTTGAGATACTTTGTCAGACTTGATTTGGCAAGAGGTCTGCATTCCAATAATCTGTCCAATCAACTCCTGTGTTGTGATAAATCGTGTTGACTCTAGTAAGCTCATTAACGCTTGAGCTACAGTCCTTGTTCAGGCACAGGTAGGGTGCAATGAAGGGTTCTAATTGGAACTGCCAATTAAAACTGAGCAGGTTGACAGGAATTATCGTGGCTAATTTACCACCATTTGTGTGTATTGACACCAAGCCGAAGAGAAACAGTCCAAGAGAAATTAGCTTCTCAAGAGCTACTAAAAATAAAGCTGCAATTGATGACTCCTGTGGGAGTGTGAAAAGTAAGATGTAATGACTACTTTCTGTAATAGTTTTTGGTCACAGAGTCTGAACCCATTACCCTTGGTTAAGTGCTCTTCCTCTGAAACTGACATTCATCAATATACTGTAGGAGCATCATGCCATTGAATTGTCTTGAAATATTATTGATTGTGGCTAAATTTACTAATTTAAAGCATTTTAGGTGTACCTTCTCTTTGGTGTACTCTAAGTAAAGACATTGATCATCAGACCTAAGATCGACAAAGAAAAAGACCAAGCTCCCTTTCCACTCAGTAAGGACCACTATAGATCATCCATACCAAATACAGTATGTGGTAATTATTTTACAGCGGTCAGTTAGAGGTGGATTTGGGTTCAGCATGGCCTTTGCGAAGGCTATCAATGTTCATGTTTTTGTTATAATTTCCCTTTTGAGTGAAAATCTTATCACAGAATCTCAGCAGAGGAGGGGTTCACCATAATCTTCACCATCATAATCAACATCATCACCTTCATCCTTATCATCGTCATAATCATCATCTGTTCCTTCCTCTCAGATCCTGCCTCCCCTTTTTCCATTAGGACGTTGCAGTGTGGTGTGTTGCACCAGTGCCCCCCAAACCCCCCACACCTCCCCCTTCAGTCCTCCTGCCAGGAGCTGTTACAGGTCCCCCTTCCACCCTCCTCCCCTCTCCCCCTCCCTCCCCCGGCCAGAGGAGGAAGCGACGGTAATGTCAGAAACGATTAGAAAGACAGGGGCCGTTACAGCAGCTCTCAACAGGGCCACAGAACTGTGCTGTCTTGAGACACACAGCCAGGTCTTCTAATTTCGCCTATTTATGCTGTGTTTGACAGTGCTGTAGATTGTCAGTGAGTTTGATTAGGAGACCCAGGAAACATGGCCAGCTGACACAGAGACACAGGTCTGTTCACTGTTCCAGGTTAGGTGTACTGGGTCAAACATGTTGGCACTATGTCTTTTTTACCTTGTCCAGATTTACAGATGTGACATGGAGTCAAACAAGGATTAAAGATGGTAGAACTGTTGTTGGCTTTTCCATGGTAATTTATAACAGAGATCTCTTCATTTCCTCTCAATGATATTTTCCATTCTAAGATGGTGGAACTCTGTTGATCCTTTAATGTGGCCTTTTGGATGATCCTGGTGCCACAACATGAAAAGCCCAAAAGCAATAATCACAGAGAGACTGTACTATTAATATTAATATCTGGGGGAAGAGGGTGATAATGTCTGTGTTTATGTTTCGAGTCTTGAAGATTTTGTGATGAACCCAAGAGGCACTCTAAATGAGTCTGACACCCCTGACACCATAGGGTGTGTGTGTGTGTGTGTGTGTGTGTGTGTGTGTGTGTGTGTGTGTGTGTGTGTGTGTGTGTGTGTGTGTGTTGTTGTGTGTGTGTGTGTGTGTGTGTGTGTGTGTGTGTGTGTGTGTGTGTGTGTGTGTGTGTGTGTGTGTGTGTGTGTGTGTGTGTTTTTTTTTTGTTGTATTTTTTTAAAATTCGGATCCCCATTGGCTGTTGCCAAAGCAGTAGCTACTCGTCTTTGGGTCTTTCTTTGTGAGTGTGAGTGTGTGACACTGTGAGCGAGGGTGTGTGTGATGCTGTGAGTGTGTTTGACTGTCTAGGGAGTGCTCCACAGCCTCCTAAACCCCACCCACACAGTGAAGATGCTCCAAGCATGAGAGCTCAAACACAGCCCTGAAGCACCTTAGTGACACCGGTTATATAATGCTCCTTCTCATGCATATTCATAACGCTTAGAAAAACAAGTTTATATCCTCTATGAATGATTTCAAGTTCATTATCAACCACTATGCTTTGAATTTCTTGACTCTTTTTATTCTTCTCGTCTGCTTTTTCAGTAAAGAGAGCTGAGTGAGCTATATCTTATTGAAATAAACTATTCAGAGTCAGATTACATAATGTGTTAACATGTTTCAAGTTTTTCCAAGTTGCATAATGACTTGAAAAAGAAATAGAAAGGCGATTTATTCTATGGAGAGAATGGAAATGTCCAGCGCTGCTCTCCCTGTCCAGTTCTAGTGATGGCAGCAGTTAGACATAGGTGATACACTCAGTGGTGCTGGTCAGACACACTCCACAGCGGTGGTGTAAAGTACTTAAGTAAAAAATATTTAAAGTACTGCTTAAGTCGTTTTGGGGGGGTATCTGTACTTTACTATTTATATTTTTGACTACTTTTACTTCACTACATTGCTAAAGAAAATAATGTACTTTTTACTCCATACATTTTTCCTGACACCCAAAAGTACTTGTTACATTTTGAATGCTTAGCAGAACAGGAAAATGGAACAGGAAAATATTCACACACTTATCAAGAGAACATCCCTGGTCATCCCTACTGCCTCTGATCTGGTGGAATCACTAAACACATATGCTTCGTTTGTGAATTATTTCTGAGTGTTGGAGTATGCCCCTGGCTATCCATAAATTTAAAATACAAGAAAATTGTGTTTGCATAATATAAGGAATTTGAAATGATTTATACATTTACTTTTGATACTTAAGTATATTTTAGCAATTACATTTACTTTTGATACTTAAGTATATTTCAAAACAAATACTTTTAGACTTTAACTCAAGTAGTATTTTCTGGGTGACTTTTACTTGAGTCATTTTCTTTTAAGGTATCTTTACTTTTACTCAAGTATGACAATTAGGTACTTTTTCCACAACTGCTCCACAGTCACACCTCAGGGCTACAGGGTAGGTAGGTGTACATGCGGTCCATGTTGGCTGAGCAGGTAGGCAGCTGCACCGTCACCAGGTGTGTCTTGTTGTAGGTACACACACGATGGTAGGACTCTATGTAGGGAGGGTCCAGGACAGGCTTCTGAAGAGACACACACAGAGACCAGGTTAATTTTGATTAACATGTTTGTTCATTCAACAAGCTCCACAATTAAGTTACTCCATTGGAAGTACAGTTTATGAGAAATTAGTTTATAATATATTTGTTTATTACTTGCTTTATTTTGTCACTGGTCGATTTAGCCTTTAGCCGGGATACAGTGATGCATTGTTCTACAATAATCATCATACTGTAGTTTAGTACTCATAATTAAATAGTTTACAGAGTTTGCTGACATCTACTGATTTGTAACCGTTATCTGCAGTCAGACTGCATAGGACTCTCTCCTGCTCTCCGTCCTCACCTCCCAGGTCTCACAGCGCCCCCAGCAGGTGTCCGTGGTGATGTGCAGCCCACCACAGCCTGGTTTCCTGGCCCGGAAAGTAAACTCCGGACAGCACAGCCAATGAAGCGGGCAGGTTGACGGATGAAGCCTGAATTAGTGTAATGCCATGATGACAGCACAGCAGCACAGAACGCAACCTGCACAGACACCACAGGGTTATCTCTATTGCCTAACATTACACTCTCTCTATATCTCTATATCTTTTATCAAAGTTTTCAAATAGTCTGTGTATAGCAAGTTAATGTGGTGAGTATTGTTGTACTTTACTGTTGGTATTTTAATGAAAAATGTAAATAACTATTAAGCAAAATCTTAAAAAATGAAATATTCCAGAGATCTCTGATTGCGGACCCAAACTCCATAAAGAGTAAGTGTGACTGATCTAACTAAAGTGTTATAACTCACCACTGAGTACCTCTACTCTGGGTCATCTGGACTCACAACTGGTCTCACTGCAGTAGATCTCCACTGAAGAGGACTACCACTTGAACCTCTGAATCAGGAGCTGCAGTAACTCCGGTAGCTGTGATGTCTCTGACAGCACCTGCTAATGGATCCCAGGGAGGAACTTCCAGCTATTTATCCCAGAATGTCACGTCAATCAGGAGCCAGTCAGGGAATTAGTAACCTGACTGGCTCTTGCCAGAGAGTCAGGCTTCTGTCTGATCCCCCTTAGGCCTTTCTACCTCATCAGCCCAGTCACCTGTGAACTACAGGCCATTAGCCTGATTAGGGACTGTGGCTGCTTCTTTGTTCATAGCGATCCACATAGAAGAGGGGGGAAACACAATCATACCTGTAGATCTACACCCAGGCTAATTTAGCTGATGGACCTCAGGAGCTGTTCTTACACGTGAGATCCTTTCCCTGGACCTGCTAATTAACTTGTGTGTTCTTATCCATTTCAGTACAAGTCTGTAAATGTAATTACATTTTGTAAATATTAATTTATATTTTCACAGAGCACTTTACTGTAGCTCTAATTTGGATGTTTAGTGTGTGGAGCCCATGGAGACAGGAGTATTTTACGGTCTGGTCTGATATGTGTCAGCCACAGTAACGGAGATGAGAGCAGGGAGAGAGTGAGAGAGAGAGACGAGAAGACCTGACGGTTTATTTGGATGAGTAAATACTTCGCTCATCATGAAATGACCGTCTCCCTCAGGATAATGGGGATTGGAGCAGAAGAACTCAAGTACTTTACGAAATGAACCTCAACCTCCACCCAGTTATGGTTAGATTAGAGTAGCAGGGAGGGAGGATGAGTCAGGGATGACTCCACCTGATCTCAGTCATCTAAGCCCCCTCCTCACTTCCTGGATATCACATATTACCTGGCATTTTCTAAAGAGTTCTAAAGTTCAAGCCATGTTTTAAAGCTCAAATCAGGTCATCTCTGGCTCTGGTTAAGATGATAATACAGTGACCTCTTGTTCCTGCTGGCAGGACTGACTATTCCCATAAATCAAAGGACCTCATTCAACCATGGACGTTTAGTTAATGATACTGTATGAGTTGTGGGGTGGGGGAAAAAATTGCAATTCTCAAAAACTATACAATGATAATGGACTGGCTGCCTTTGCTGTTGTCAATAACTGTACAAAAGGCCAGGTGTATATTATGTTTATTTATTTTCTCAATTAAATCTGCAATAAATACTAATTTCATTACATGGCCCCAGCAGACAGCAGATCTTAAACTGGTGAGACAGTTTAACTTTTCACTCTGTTCCAGGCATACAGCAATTGATATGTAACACTGACACTCTAGTCTCTAGTCAGCTATAGAGACCCACTGGAGGAGGAGTGTTTATTTGCTAGTGTGACATTATTACGATTCCATCAAAGCCGTTAGTCTGGCAATAGTGTTGCTGAAGAACATGCCAGATTTAAAAAGGACACTCTAAACCTACCTATCCATAAGATCTGCGTTTGGTGAAGTGGATGGGTTCTTATATCAATATAATACATGACTTCTGAGATGTGATTTGAAGAAGAAGTTGTTCTTGCAGTGACTATCAGTGTTCATGTTGTTGTTCCACTGGTTACAATGGGATACACTTTTGTAGGCTATAGCCCCCAACCCCTACAGGTGTGACAAAATGGGGAGTATGTCCGACGTGACTGGTTGATATATTTAGCTGTCCGGACTCGGTCTGAAACCCACTCCTCGATCGGTAGAGCCCGCTTTACTCTCGGAGTTGTGTAGACATCTCCACATTTGCGCGTGGTGGGAGGGGTGTAACTGTGCTGGTGCTTCACAACTTGTACTGTACAGCGCACTCTGTTTTCCCTATTCCAATCAATGAGTATTGTTATTGTTGGACTTGTATCTGATTGCCAGACAACTGAAACACGTCTATTCAACTTTGTTACATGTAAGTAGACACCTTTTGGCGAATGAATGATAGTGGCTTTCAGTTTGGAAAGCGCAATATTACTTTACTTACTCTGAAGAAGCTTTTAATGTTTGATTTTAGGCCTATTGTTAGAATATTTGATACTCTATTCACCCCTCGACTTGTGTTCAGATGATCATATTAGCCAATATAGCATTTAATTAGCATATTTGAGTTTTGTTCCCCCCTCTCTTCATAAATCGTCTAGCCTATGATGAGTTTCTCATTAGGCAACTTCACCATATTTTGACAGAACTATAGGACGAGCTGCACGTCGACAGTATAGCCTTCATTATTAAAATTCTTCTGGTCCATACTTGTCTGCCCTCAAGGACTCTTGACATTACAAAACTTGCGTTTGAAGCGCACTAGAGCGGCACTGAACACGTGCCCACTGGTGCTCTATTTTAGGCAGTGACAAGTTCACGAAGTCGACACGTCTGTCGTGCTATCTAGCATTTCGCTAGTCAAAGTGCACGACATTTATTCTTAACTCGACCTATGTGAGGAATATTTTAAACTCTAATGGAAAAAACTATCCTCCCACTGGGCACGGACTTAATTTCAAAGTCTAGTTTGATTGACATTTGGTTGAGTTGTCAACTAACGTGAATTCAACGTGAAACCAACAACAAATGTCACCACGTCATTGGATTTAGGTTAAATGTTGGGTGAAAGAAAATACAACATTCCCTTATATTGATGACTTTTTGATAATCCAATCAGTTTTCCACATGGATTCAACTTCATCACATTGCATTTTGTTGTTTAAATTAGTGGAACATTTGATTGACCAGTTTTTGCCTAAAAACAAGCTTGTTTGATTATGTTTAACTGTTCTCCCAACAGTGTATGACTGCCATTTTTATGGGACACATTAAGTTTCATTCATGCAGCCAATTTGCAAGACAAGACCCTCTGATAGTTTCTTTATGAATGGAAATAATGCTACAGGTTATTTTTAGCTGTAAAAACATTATACAACTACTTGAATTAGCATGGACTCTTTTTCAATGTCGATGAAGTTCTTGCATTACTTACAATTGATCAAAGTTACTGCTTTGTTGCTGTTCTATTTGAGATCTTTGCATTTTACTTTTAAGTTGTTGATTCTTTTAAAAAATGGTTTAAAAAAATGGTTTCCCCATAGGAGAACCCTTTTTGGTTCCAGCCAGGTAAAACCATTTTTTGTTCTAGGTAGAACGCTTTTGGGTTCCGTGTTGAACTCTGTGGAAAGAGTTCTACATGGAACCCAAAATGGTTAGACTCGGAACCAAGAAGGGTTCTTCAAAGGGTTCTCCTATGGGGACAGCCAAATAACCCTTCTAGTTTCTAGATGGCAGTTTCTTTTCTAAGAGTGGCCACTGGTTCTCCTGAGCACATACCATAACATTAGGTCAGGGAAATGATAGTCGTGATTGATGTTGGATTGACTTGAGTTAGACCCAGAAAGTAGATGCTGTGAAAAGTCAGATGTCTGGCAAAGTTTACAATAACTTTACTTGTATTAAACTTTGCCTTGAACCGATCAGAGAGACCAAATATTTCAGATTGAATAAATTCACAGAGATAGCCTAATCTGTCAGTTAGTTTTTACAAGGTGGAAGTTGATTTGTAAAACTTTTTCTTAGTATAATTTCCCTCATGTTAATGTCCTCATGTCCATTTTGTCAACCATAGAATCTGCTTGGACCTGAATGCTCATTAAATGATTATCTGACATGTAAAATCATGCTTCCTGGTTTATGGAACCGATGAATGAAAGCTACAACCAGAGGGAGATATACAGCACAAGCCCAGTCAAGTAATTGGTCTCTTTTGTCAATAACAATGTCTCTGCACAGCATATTGGATGTTAAATACTAACAATGAAAGGCAGAACGGATCAGAGCAGTATGACTTAGTCATTATGAGTGGGAGTCATGTCCTTGACCCTATTTGCCAATCTGTTCCCGTGAGACCTGGGCTAGACTGGCTGAGTGGTTCTGATATGGGGAGGCCTGTCTGTCTGTCCTCTGCCTCCTCTGAGTCGGCAGATTAAAGAAAACAATGCCCTCTCTCTGTTGAACACTCATGTCTCTCCACAGGCTTACACAGGATACTGCATATGCCCCAAACTGCCCTTCCCAGTGTCCCTTTCTTTAAATGAAACAGGAGACTATTTTTCCTCACCCTCATCTCTCCCCATTTGTGTCACGTGTGTGTCAGAATGCTTGGCTGGATGGGTGGAACTAGCCCAACACACTACTGATTTATTACCCCTGTTCAAACATGACAAAAGGTCTGTGTGCCCTCAAGTCTTGACAGCATTAAAGCCACACTGTAGTTTTTTGTTGCCAATTACATACACAGGCTGAAACCAAACAAATGCGCCAGCAAAACAAATATTGTTAAATTTATGCAAAAGAGGACACCAGCACCTCTTTGATATATCCCTTGCATAGGCCCTTCCCCTCAGGCCTCCAAAAACAAAACAAAGAAGTGTTAGGCCTATACTGTTGACGGAAATAGAAGGTATGGTGCGTAAACCCTCCACCTCGTTGTCCAGCCATGGAGTCGTTAGGTGAATGGACTGGACATGTGTTCCAGTGGACAAACAGACGGTGCTATCTGTCTATGTCATATGTCTGAAGCCTGTGTTATGGTGTTATTGCCTCCCCCCCTGGTCTTTTTCCAGTGCATTGTTACAGTATGTGTTTTTGACCCCCACTGTATCCACAATTAGAGCAACCCTGTATGACTTTGTCTCAGGGACACAATCTCTGTCCCCCCCTCTCTCTCCAGCTGACATGAACCTTTGGATAGCACAGATGCCACACTGAGGATAGCGACAACACAGTTTAGGACTATGATTGAATTGAGTTGCTTCTCAGTCCTGACACTACGGTCTTTCCACGAAATGAGTGCCTTTTGTGTCCCTTTGTAATTTAAATAAATATTACATATGATATTAACTCAATCCTGTTATATTAAATAAAGTACCCTTTAATACAGACCACGTGTAGAATTCAATCAAATGATTTTTATTGTGAATAAAAACTTACTAATGTGCCAAAAAAACAAACAATTACTTGTCCCTCTGTGCACCTTCTGTAACTTCTAGGACCATTTAACCCCAAAATATCTTCCAAGTTCTCTCCATCATTCTAAAGCCCTAGTTATTTTGTTGCTTTGACAGTCATTTCTGAAGATTATTTATTTACAATTTTTGTGATTTTTCATTTTTCAAGGTCAACCCTGTTATTTGAACTTAGCTCTTGTTTTAATATATATATACAGTATGTTTTTTTAATAACTTCTATTTTAATAGTCAAATCATTGTGTAAAATCAGGTCGAGCATAGTATACATTTTTAACCTCTTGAGATGGGGAAACAGTTTTTTATTAAGTTTAACATGTGCTCTTTATGACAATGTTAAAATTAGGTAAAATCAACTGTTCTTTTTTTGGGATCAAGTTACACTTCTCATAAGGGACCAAATTGGCAAAATGATCCATTAGCAGTGGTGGATAAGGCCTCGCCTCGTGTTTATGCATTTTAAAGTTCACCCTGTGTTTATTGCCATTATTCTCTGTATAAGTTATATAGGGAGAGGTGAAGAGCTGTAGGTTAAGACTCTTATTGTGTATTGAGTATTTTGACCACAGTCACCTGTTGCCTTTTCATAGATGTCAGTCAAGTTTGATAATTGAGAGAGAGCAAAGAGAGTGGAGCGAGCAGAGAAATTAAGCAGACATCTTTAAAGGTCACACATATTTCCTATCACTTATTTGCATCCTTGAGCTACATGAAACAAGACAAAACAGAACTTCCCTGACCCCCACCAGAGACAGAACTTAAACTGATAGAAGCAATCATGGCTTGAGACTCAGGTTAGGACAAATTGTGAATAATTATTAAATATTAAAGCATTCGATCTCTCACTAAAGGCTTCAGTCATACAAAAGTTATACTTAAATCTGAACTGGTGTCAATGGTGTATTGGAGGTGAAGTCAGGTGCAGGAGAGCAGAGTATAATGAACAGGCGCACTTATATTATAGTTCCAAAAACGAGAGCACTACATAAATCAAACGCGCTAAAAAACGGAACATAAAAGTAAAGCGCGTAAACTAAACTACACCACATAACATGAAACAATTACGCACAAAACATGATGGGAACCAGAGGGTTAAATACAAGTAGATTGATTGGGGAAATGAATACCAGGTGTGTATGGAAACAAGACAAGACAAATTGATATATGAAAACGGGAGCGGCGATGGCTAGAAAGCCGGTGACGTCGATCGCCGAACGCCGAACGCCGCCCGAAGTCGTGACAACTGGTTCTCTAGCAGATTAGTAAGAATTTCTCACCCCATGTTCAATAATGGCCTTTTTCCGTTTATTTAGATTACAACCTCTCACTTTCGGTTATTTGAAAATGAAATCAAAATATTAAATTCACACAGGACACCGAATAAGGCAGGAGAAATACTCCAGATATAACAGACTGACCCCAGCCCCACGACACATAAACTATTGCAGCATAACCAACTAATTGCAGCATTACCTCAAAAATGGAAGAGGCAAGTGGAAGAGGGATAAAGTAAGGAACTTGCCTGAAAGCCCTGCATTAAGAAAATTGCAATAAATAAAACAAATCTACCAGTTTAATTTAAGGACCCGAAAAATGACAGCTGTGTCATAGATTGCTAAAATAATGTAGTTGTGAAGATATTTTGATGTACTGATTCCATGGCACATGGTTTATGAACTGATACGCAAAATGACACCTGATTCAAAAACGTATAATATTAAAGTTGATCTACCCCCTAAAAAAATCTAATAAAAATACATGTTTGGCAAAATGTTGGATTATGCAGTCTGCTGGTGTTCTCCATGTTGTGATTTCTGTCTTCACCCTGGTGAGTGGTAGGGTTGCAACAGTCATAACAAGATATAACTGGGGAACAAGGTATAACTGGGGAACACGGTGACGGTGACTTACAGGCTTTAAGTGTGAATACATGGATCGGTATGCTATTGCTACTACTGAGTGAATTTCAGTGTGTGCATCTCATTGACTGTTCTTGTGTAAAGGGTATTGCATTAAATTGAAGGTGTCACTCATAAACAATAAACTGAACAGAAGCAATAAATATTCTCTACACTCCTTATGTCAGCTTTATGTCAGTGTTATGTCAGCGTTATGTCAGTGTTATGTCAGTGTTATGTCAGTGTTATATCAGTGTTATATCAGTGTTATGTCAGTGTTATATCAGTGTTATGTCAGTGTTATATCAGTGTTATGTCAGTGTTATATCAGTGTTATGTCAGTGTTATGTCAGTGTTATGTCAGTGTTATGTCAGTGTTATATCAGTGTTAAGCCAGTGTTATGTCAGTGTTATATCAGTGTTATATCAGTGTTATATCAGTGTTATGTCAGTGTTATATCAGTGTTATGTCAGTGTTATATCAGTGTTATGTCAGTGTTATATCAGTGTTATGTCAGTGTTATGTCAGTGTTATGTCAGTGTTATATCAGTGTTATATCAGTGTTATGTCAGTGTTATGTCAGCGTTATGTCAGCGTTATGTCAGTGTTATGTCAGTGTTATGTCAGCGTTATGTTAGTGTTATGTCAGTGTTATATCAGTGTTATATCAGTGTTATGTCAGTGTTAAGCCAGTGTTATATCAGTGTTATGTCAGTGTTATGTCAGTGTTATGTCAGTGTTATGTCAGTGTTATATCAGTGTTATGTCAGTGTTATATCAGTGTTAAGCCAGTGTTATGTCAGTGTTATATCAGTGTTATATCAGTGTTATGTCAGTGTTATATCAGTGTTATGTCAGTGTTATATCAGTGTTATGTCAGTGTTATATCAGTGTTATGTCAGTGTTATATCAGTGTTATGTCAGTGTTATGTCAGCGTTATGTCAGCGTTATGTCAGTGTTATGTCAGTGTTATGTCAGCGTTATGTTAGTGTTATGTCAGTGTTATATCAGTGTTATATCAGTGTTATGGCAGTGTTAAGCCAGTGTTATGTCAGTGTTAAGCCAGTGTTATGTCAGTGTTATGTCAGTGTTATGTCAGTGTTATGTCAGCGTTATGTCAGTGTTATATCAGCGTTATGTCAGTGTTATGTCAGCTTATGTCAGTGTTATGTCAGTGTTATGTCAGCATTATGTCAGTGTTATGTCAGTGTTATGCGTTATGTCAGTGTTATATCAGTGTTATGTCAGTGTTATGTCAGCATTATGTCAGTGTTATGTCAGCGTTATGTCAGTGTTATGTCAGTGTTATGTCAGCGTTATGTCAGTGTTATATCAGCGTTATGTCAGTGTTATGTCAGCTTATGTCAGTGTTATGTCAGTGTTATGTCAGCATTATGTCAGTGTTATGTCAGCGTTATGTCAGTGTTATGTCAGTGTTATGTCAGCGTTATGTCAGTGTTATGTCAGTGTTATATCAGTGTTATATCAGTGTTATGTCAGTGTTAAGCCAGTGTTATGTCAGTGTTATGTCAGTGTTATGTCAGTGTTATGTCAGTGTTAAGCCAGTGTTATGTCAGTGTTAAGCCAGTGTTATGTCAGTGTTAAGCCAGTGTTATGTCAGTGTTATGTCAGTGTTATATCAGTGTTATGTCAGTGTTATATCAGTGTTATGTCAGTGTTATATCAGTGTTATGTCAGTGTTATATCAGTGTTATGTCAATGTTATGTCAGTGTTATGTCAGTGTTATGTCAGTGTTATGTCAGTGTTATATCAGTGTTATGTCAGTGTTATGTCAGTGTTAAGCCAGTGTTATGTCAGTGTTATATCAGTGTTATGTCAGTGTTATATCAGTGTTATGTCAGTGTTATATCAGTGTTATGTCAGTGTTATGTCAGTGTTATGTCAGTGTTATGTCAGTGTTATATCAGTGTTAAGCCAGTGTTATGTCAGTGTTATATCAGTGTTATATCAGTGTTATATCAGTGTTATGTCAGTGTTATATCAGTGTTATGTCAGTGTTATATCAGTGTTATGTCAGTGTTATGTCAGTGTTATGTCAGTGTTATATCAGTGTTATATCAGTGTTATGTCAGTGTTATGTCAGCGTTATGTCAGCGTTATGTCAGTGTTATGTCAGTGTTATGTCAGCGTTATGTTAGTGTTATGTCAGTGTTATATCAGTGTTATATCAGTGTTATGGCAGTGTTAAGCCAGTGTTATATCAGTGTTATGTCAGTGTTATGTCAGTGTTATGTCAGTGTTATGTCAGTGTTATATCAGTGTTATGTCAGTGTTATATCAGTGTTAAGCCAGTGTTATGTCAGTGTTATATCAGTGTTATATCAGTGTTATGTCAGTGTTATATCAGTGTTATGTCAGTGTTAAGCCAGTGTTATGTCAGTGTTATGTCAGTGTTAAGCCAGTGTTATGTCAGTGTTATGTCAGTGTTATGTCAGTGTTATATCAGTGTTATGTCAGTGTTATATCAGTGTTATATCAGTGTTATATCAGTGTTATGTCAGTGTTAAGCCAGTGTTAAGCCAGTGTTATGTCAGTGTTATGTCAGTGTTATGTCAGTGTTAAGCCAGTGTTATGTCAGTGTTATGTCAGTGTTAAGCCAGTGTTATGTCAGTGTTAAGCCAGTGTTATGTCAGTGTTATGTCAGTGTTATGTCAGTGTTATGTCAGTGTTATGTCAGCGTTATGTCAGTGTTATATCAGCGTTATGTCAGTGTTATGTCAGCTTATGTCAGTGTTATGTCAGTGTTATGTCAGCATTATGTCAGTTTTATGTCAGCGTTATGTCAGTGTTATGTCAGTGTTATGTCAGCGTTATGTCAGTGTTATATCAGTGTTATGTCAGTGTTATGTCAGCATTATGTCAGTGTTATGTCAGCGTTATGTCAGTGTTATGTCAGCGTTATGTCAGTGTTATATCAGCGTTATGTCAGTGTTATGTCAGCTTATGTCAGTGTTATGTCAGTGTTATGTCAGCATTATGTCAGTGTTATGTCAGCGTTATGTCAGTGTTATGTCAGTGTTAAGCCAGTGTTATGTCAGTGTTAAGCCAGTGTTATGTCAGTGTTAAGCCAGTGTTATGTCAGTGTTATGTCAGTGTTATATCAGTGTTATGTCAGTGTTATATCAGTGTTATGTCAGTGTTATATCAGTGTTATGTCAGTGTTATATCAGTGTTATGTCAATGTTATGTCAGTGTTATGTCAGTGTTATGTCAGTGTTATGTCAGTGTTATATCAGTGTTATGTCAGTGTTATGTCAGTGTTAAGCCAGTGTTATGTCAGTGTTAAGCCAGTGTTATGTCGGTGTTATGTCAGTGTTAAGCCAGTGTTATGTCAGTGTTATGTCAGTGTTATGTCAGTGTTAAGCCAGTGTTATGTCGGTGTTATGTCAGTGTTAAGCCAGTGTTATGTCAGTGTTATGTCAGTGTTAAGCCAGTGTTATGTCAGTGTTATGTCAGTGTTATGTCAGTGTTATGTCAGTGTTAAGCCAGTGTTATGTCAGTGTAATTCAGTGTTATATCAGTGTTATGTCAGTGTTATGTCAGTGTTAAGCCAGTGTTATGTCAGTGTAATTCAGTGTTATGTCAGTGTTATATCAGTGTTATGTCAGTGTTATATCAGTGTTATGTCAGTGTTATATCAGTGTTATATCAGTGTTATGTCAGTGTAATTCAGTGTGTGCCAAATGTAACATGTAAATATGATCCTATACCGCACGTGTTTCAAACAGGAGATTGACGTATATGTGTGTCATGTTTGTCTTTGTTAATCTCCAGAAAGGTGCCATGCCGTTGGGGGTCCGTGGATGAGCCCCCCTTTCAGGAAGCATGGCGTCGCCAGGAGACAGAGATGCACTGGTGGAGAGGGGATACATCCCCCTGGACATTGACAATGTCCACATGCTTCTGCAGGGTCAGTGACTCTCTGTGTGCCTTCCTCTTTCTCTCTTTCTCCCTGATCCTCTTTCTCTCTTTCTCCCTGATTCTCTTTCTCTCTTTCTCCCTGATCCTCCTTCTCTCTTCCTCCCTGATTCTCTGTCCCTCTTTTTGCCTTTCTACTCTACTCCCCCTTGACTCTGTGTTCCTTTTGTTGTTTAAACAATAAAGTTGATGTAGTGTTGGAAAGCAGCTTTGTGGACATATTGTACATGAGGAGAAAACAATCTAGTTATTCATGTCTTAATATTTGAGCTGACGTGTTTTAGTTTCTGAGGCAACCTAATATTCATCATAATAATAAGGATTTTCTCACACCCAGGGGAAATTTCACAATCGTATTAACTTCACTCACTCCAACCTGTGCCTGTTCGGTCCTGTTTTGGCTCAAAGTAGTCACTTTGGGATGTGTTGTGTTTACTGTTGAAATGTAAACCCAATGAGATATGAGTCATATGTCAAACTGTCATCCAAAGGGGATGGAATTCAGTAGTGGGTCGTGAAATGTCATGTTGCATGCCTATGAAGCCACTGTCTCCTAGGCATCTCACAGTTTTACATACAATAGCAGAGACTATTCACTTTGTGGTTTGAATTACTATATATGACCTGTGCTTTTGTTTCCTCATCTTTTCCTGTAAGGGTTTTTCTCTATTTGGTTGCTAGTAGAGAACATTTGTTGATTAGCTATCAGTTTTCATTGGCAGAGGAGAGGGTAATCGAGAGGTTGATTTGGTCTCCTCTGTTGACCTTGGGCATGGCACAGAGGCTTCTCGTCTTGTATGTTGGCACTGTATACAGGTATTCTTCCTAGGGGGATAAATATGACACTGCCTCTCTGACTATCTGCCTTGTCCCTGTCCTCATGCCCCTTCTCTCTCTCTCTCTCTCTCTCTCTCTCTCTCTCTCTCTGTCTGTCTGTCTGTCTGTCTGTCTGTCTGTCTGTCTGTCTGTCTGTCTGTCTGTCTGTCTGTCTGTCTGTCTGTCTGTCTGTCTGTCTGTCTGTCTGTCTCTCTCTCCCCACTTTCTTTCTCCTTTTACTTTTACTTGTGTGTTGAGTGCAATTATAGAGAGGCCATCAGCAGTACTATTTCAGACCCACGACTGTTGCTCTGTTAACCTTATTTAGAAACAACTGTTTCTGGATCTATTTTTCACAGCTATGCAATTACCAGATGATGCAATGTACTGTGAGGGGTGATGTATGCTTATTGCCCCACTGACAAGGCAGCTTGTAAAATAATGGTCTGAACGTCTGTTTTTCTTTGCATATTTGGAGTCGTAGCGATACAAGAATGCAGCTAAATATAGTTCACATGTTCACAACTCACTGATATTCTCACACATTTCTCGTTAGGCCGTGGTCAATTCCTAGACCTAGAACAGGATTAGGACATTTCCTAGAAAGTAATAGAAATCCAAGCTGGGAAAAATATGCAGACTATAATGTTTTCCGTTTCCCCTCCCTGTGGAACTTTGAGGGACAAGGAGAGTCCTGATGGATGAACACTATTTACATTTAGCTGCAGTGTGATGGGATCTTACTCTTAAATCTCTTCACGTTTTGTTATACATACATGTACTGTATGTACAGTGGCAGTAGAACGGGAAGCACTTCCCCTCCTTAGAATGTGAGCGACTAGTTGAGTTAGAAGAGGTTCTCCACTGTTTGCTTAGCTCTCCCACTCTCAGACTGTAGGCAACAACAGCTTTCATCACAGACTGTCCCATGTCCAGGGATATCTAGAGATACACATAATGGATGTTGTATCATCAGATAGATAAAATCATTAATGATCTAAAGCAGGTAATGCAGCACCCCTCTTTGATGGACTCTTCTCTTTTGTGATGGCACTTGGAGGATGACTTGAGGAGCGGGTTTTGTTTGGGCAGGCGGGACCAAATCCATCACGCCTTAACTTTTTGGATGGGTGGAGCTGAGGTGATACCATTCACCTGCCTCCCCAGGAGGTGCAGCACAGCAGGCTGGCAGGGTGATTGGTGGTTATACAGAATCCACTCACCAACGAACTTCGCATTCCATTGATACATTTCCCATTGGATCCCATAGCTGCTTGTCGTTGCTCTTGTAGAATACCTCACATCTCAGACAAAGGATGTTATCTTGTGTATGCAAACCATGCTTATACAGCAGCAGAAAGAAGAGGTTTAGCTTCTTTGTTCAATTTTCTATTTTTTTCTTGTCTGATGCAGCACTGCTGTTCACATCATGAGTGAGTACATTGACATTAGTTTGTATGGCTGTTACATTTCTGAAATCTGTGATTTCTGGGGGTTGAACTTTTCTCGAGCAAAGAGCAAATAATGTATTGGAAAACAGAATATATTAGTCTACTTGTTACAACTGTCATACTTCAACATAATGCTTTGTCAGCTGTTCATTTGACCAAATACCTGACCTTGTCAGATGAGACTGGTTCTCAGGCCAGATCAGGTCTCTTTCTCACTTTGTTGTGATTGTGTGTCAAATATCAATTCCTTTATGACCGCCAAATTACAGTTTTATGACCGCCAAATTACAGTTTAAAATGACATTTTCTTCAGAACATACACTACCATGCAAAAGTTTGGGGTGACTTATAAATTTTCTTGTTTTGAAAGAAAAGCACATTTTTTTTGTCCATTAAAATACCATCAAATTGATCAGGAATACTACAGTGTAGACATTGTTAATGTTGTAAATGACCATTGTTGCTGGAAACAGGTTACTTTTTTATGGAATATCTACATTGCTGTACAGTGGCCTATTATCAGCAACCATCACTCCTGTGTTCCAATGGCACGTTGTGTTAGCTAATCCAAGTTTATCATTTTAAAAGGCTAATTGATCATTAGAAAACCCTTTTGCAATTATGTTAGCACAGCTGAAAACGATGTTCTGATCAAAGAATCAATAAAACTGGCCATCTTTAGACTAGTTGAGTATCTGGAGCGTCAGCATTTGTGGGTTCAATTACAGGCTCAAAATGGCCAGAAACAAAGAACTGTCTTCTGAAACTCGTCAGTCTATTCTTGTTCTGAGAAATGAAGGCTATTCCATGTGAGAAATTGCAAAGAAATTGAAGATCTTGTACAACGCTGTGTACTACTCCCTTCACAGAACAGCGCAAACTAGCTCTAACCAAAATTTAAAGAGGAGTGGGAGGCCACGGGGTGCAACTGAACAAGAGGACAAGTACATTAGAGTGTCTAGTTTGAGAAACAGACGCCTCACAAGTCCTCAACTGGCAGCTTCAATAAATAGTACCCGCAAAACACCAGTCTCAACAGTGAAGACTCCGGGATGCTGGCCTTCTAGGCAGAGTTGCAAAGAAAAAGCCATATCGCAGACTGGCCAATAAAAAGAAAAGATTAAGATTAAGGCTTTCCTCTGACACTGCCTATTATTTAGGTCCTGGATTGCAGGAAGCTTGGCCTCAGTGATGTACTGGGCTGTTCGCACTACCCTCTGTAGCGCCAGGCGGTGATGCAACCGGTCGGGATGCTCTCGATGGTGCAGCTGTAGAACCTTTTGAGGATCTGGGGGCCCATGCCAAATCTTGTCAGTCTCCTGAGGGGAAAAAGGTTTTGTCGTGCCCTCTTCACGACTGTCTTGGTATGTTTGGACCATGATAGTTCATTGGTGATGTGGACACTAAGGAACTTGAAACTCTTGACCCGCTCCACTATAGCCTCGTCAATGTTAATGGGGACCTGTTCGGCCCGCCTTTTCCTGTAGTCCATGATCAGCTCCTTCGTCTTGCTCACATTGAGGGAGAGGTTGTTGTCCTGGCACCACTCCAGTTCTCTGACCTCCTCCCTATAGGCCGTCTCATCGTTGTCTGTGATCAGGCCTACCACTGTTGTGTCATCAGCAAACTTAATGATGGTGTTGGAGTCGTGTTTGGCCACCCAGTCGTGGGTGAACAGGGAATACAGGAGGGGACTAAGTATGCACCCCTAAGGGGCCCCAGTGTTAAGGGTTAGCGTGGCGGACATGTTGTTGCCTACTCTTACCACCTGGGGGAGGCCCATCAAGAAGTCGAGGATCCAGTTGCAGAGGGAGGTGTTTAGTCCCAGAGTCCTTAGCTTAGTGATGAGCTTCGTGGGCACTATGGTATTGAACGCTGAGCTGTAGTCAATGAACAGCATTCTCACATAGGTGTTGCTTTTGTTGAGGTGAGAAAGGACGGTGTGGAGTGCGATTGCGTCATCTGTGGATCTGTTGGGGAGCATGTGTTGCATGTGAATTGGAGTGGGTCTAGGGTGTCCGGGAGGATGCTGTTGATGTGAGCCATGACCAGCCTTTCAAAGCACTTTATGGCTACCGAAATGAGTGCCACAAGGCGGTAATCATTTAGGCAGGTTCCCTTCGCTTCCTTGGGCACAGGGACTATGGTGGTCTAATTGAAACATGTAGGTATCACAGACTCAGTCAGGGAGAGGTTGAAAATGTCAGTGAAGACACTTGACAGTTGGTCCACGCATGCTTTGAGTACACGTCCTGGTAATCCGTCTGGCCCAGCCAGCTTTGTGAATGTTGACCTGTTTAAAGGTTTTGTTCACATCGGCTACCGAGAGCGTTATCACACAGTCATCCAGAACAGCTGGTGCTCTCGTGCATGCTTCAGTATCGCTTACCTCGAAGCGAGCATAAAAGGCATTTAGCTCGTCTGGTAGGCTCGCGTCACTGGGCAGCTCGCGTCCGGGTTTCCCTTTGTAGTCCATAATTGTTTTCAAGCCCTGCCACATCCGACGAGTGTCAGAGCCGGTGTAGTAGGATTCAATCTTAATCCTGTATTGACGCTTTGCTTGTTTGATGGTTCGTCTGAGGGCATAGCCGGATTTCTTACAAGCATCTGGATTAGTCTCCCGCTCCTTGAAAGCGGCAGGTCTAGCCTTGAGCTCGATGCGGATGTTGCAATTCAGAAAATGAATAGTTTGAGTGGAAGTGACTTCGATGGTACGGCCAGGGAGGGAGAAACATCAGTCAGACAGGCAGGCCCGGAGCTTTTCATCAGGGACCTGTCTATGAAGTTCACGGCTAGGCTTACTCCTCCTCTGTAGGTAGGCTGGAAAATCCACCACTGAATGTGTAGCACCCACCTGGGTGCTGCTTTGGCAGCTATAAGCACCTGAGAGACCACCACACCTCGGCAGTAATCAGTAACAGTCTCCTACGAGGCGAGCCTCTGTCATCCCCTCACACCACAGTCCACATCCTTCCAGAAACAGGAATAGACCTGAGTCAAACACTTGGAACAGGTCCTTATAATTAACATTAGACACCGACTGGAGCCAAGACTGGCCTTCTGTAAAACAGCTTAATGGGTCTATCAGTCTCTGTCCTTTTATCACAGAGCTCAGTAGAAAAGACTGGGATGACTTGGATAGGGGCTTACCATGGAGTAGTTAGTTGTGCACAATAGTACAGGGGGCCTACATCAAGTGGGCTAGAAAGAGCAAGTATCAGATGAACACATCACCATTCTGATATCAAGGACCTATTTTGAAGACAGTTGAAGGTATAGAAGATCTGTCACAGAGGAAGTGGAATATACTATGTTTGAGGTGTTTGTGAGAAGCTTGGGGATAGTTGGCTAATGTTGGGATGCTTCACTCAGTCATGGACCTGATGGACTTTGTAGAGATATATAATGGTGAGTGGGCCTCTGCCAGTAAAGCTGGAAGTCTATATTTTTTACTTTATTTAACTAGGCAAGTCAGTTAAGAACAAATTCTTATTTTCAATGACGGCCTAGGAACAGTGGGTTAACTGCCTTGTTCAGGGGCAGAACAGCAGATTGTTTACCTTGTCAGCTTGGGGATTAGATCTTGCAACCATTTGGGTTACTAGTCCGACGCTCTAATCACTAGGCTACCTGGCCGATATAACTGTAAATGGGTAAGAGGGAAGTTATTGGATGTGTTCAGCAGCATGTTAGACATGTGACCATGATTGTGGCGTATTTAAAAAGCTAGGAACCCTCTGGCAGCACCTTGAGCCTTACTGAAGGCTTGTATATTAAAGAAAACGTATTACTGCTATATTTCAGGATATGTATGCATCACATATGTACTCTTGGGTGTTTATTTATGTAAAATATGATACAATATTGTCAAATTTCTTTTGCCTCTCCCTTTCATAGTGGAGCAAGAGCAAATTCAGAAGAGAACCTTCACCAACTGGATCAATGCTCAGCTCTCAAAGGTAACACTGTCTGCAATACTGTATGTCTTCCACTAGCACGCCTCACTCACACTCACTCACTCACTCACTCACTCACTCACTCACTCACTCACTCACTCACTCACTCACTCACTCACTCACTCACTCACTCATTCTCACTCACACTCACTCACTCACTCACTCACTCACTCACTCACTCACTCACTCACTCACTCACTCACTCACTCACTCACTCACTCACTCACTCACTCACTCATCCACCTGGAGAGAAGGGTTGTGTTGATCTCCTGCTCATGGTAGAGGTCAGTTGTGCATGCGTCAGGGGAGGGGCAGGGTGGAATCATGTAAATATAGCCCCTTGGAGCGTGGTTTAGAGAGCACACACAGACAGACAGCAACAGAAGTCCCCCCCAGCCCTCCCACCCCGTGGAGTCTGGCCAGCACTCAAATTCAAATCAAATGTATTTATATAGCCCTTCGTACATCAGCTGATATCTCAAAGTGCTGTACAGAAACCCAGCCTAAAACCCCTGGTGGCTAGGAAAAACTCCCTAGAAAGGCCAAAACCTAGGAAGAAACATAGAGAGGAACCAGGCTATGAGGGGTGGGTCCTCTTCTGGCTGTGCTGGGTGGAGATTATAACAGAACATGGTCAAGATGTTCAAATGTTCATAAATGACCAGCATGGTCAAATAATAGGTCTGGGACAGGTAGCACTCCGGTGAACAGGTCAGGACTCTATAGCCGCAGGCAGAACCGTTGAAACTGGAGCAGCAGCATGGCCAGGTGGACTGGGGACAGCAAGGAGTCATCATGCCAGGTAGTCCTGAGACATGGTCCTAGGGCTCAGGTCCTCCGAGAGAGAGAAAGAAAGAGAGAATACTTAAATTCACACAGGACACCGGATAAGACAGGAGAAGTACTCCAGATATAACAAACTGACCCTAGCCTCCCGACACATAAACTACTGCAGTATAAATACTGGAGGCTGAGACAGGAGGGGTCAGGAGACACTGTGGCCCCATCCGATGATACCCCCGGACAGGGCCAAACAGGAAGGATATAACCCCACCCACTTTGCCAAAGCACAGCCCCCACACCACTAGAGGGATATCTTCAACCACCAACTTACCATCCTGAGACAAGGCCGCGTATAGCCCACAAAGACCTCCGCCACGGCACAACCCAAGGGGGGGCGCCAACCCAGACAGGAAGATCACATTGGCATGAAAGGGACGGCATGAAAGAGCACCAGTAAGCCAGTGACTCAGCCCCTGTAATAGGGTTAGAGGTAGGGAATCCCAGTGGAAAGAGGGGAACCGGCCAGGCAGAGACAGCAAGTGCGGTTCGTTGCTCCAGAGCCTTTCCATTCACCTTCACACTCCTGGGCCAGACTACACTCAATCATATGACCCACTGAAGAGATGAGTCTTCAGTAAAGACTTAAAGATTGAGACCGAGTTTGCATCTCTCACATGGGTAGGCAGACCATTCCATAAAAATGGAGCTCTATAGGAGAAAGCCCTGCCTCCAGCTGTTTGCTTAGAAATTCTAGGGACAATTAGGAGGCCTGCGTCTTGTGACCGTAGCGTACGTGTAGGTATGTACGGCAGGACCAAATCAGAGAGATTAGGTAGGAGCAAGCCCATGTAATGCTTTGTAGGTTAGCAGTAAACCCTTGAAATCAGCCCTTACCTTGACAGGAAGCCAGTGTAGGGAGGCTAGCACTGGAGTAATATGATACATTTTTTTGGTTCTAGTCAGGATTCTAGCAGCCGTATTTAGCGCTAACTGAAGTTTATTTAGTGCTTTATCTGGGTAGCCGGAAAGTAGAGCATTGCAGTAGTCTAACCTAGAAGTGACAAAAGCATGGATTCATTTTTCTGCATCATTTTTGGACAGAAAGTTTCCGATTTTTGCAATGTTACATAGATGGAAAAAAGCTGTCCTTGAAATGGTCTTGATATGTTCGACAAAAGAGAGATCAGGGTCCAGAGTCACGCCGAGGTCCGTCACAGTTTTATTTGAGACGACTGTACAACCATTATGTACCCACATACCGCTGTGGGTTGACATGGACCCACATACCGCTGTGGGTTGACATGTACCCACATACCGCTGTGGGTTGACATGGACCCACATACCGCTGTGGGTTGACATGGACACACATACCGCTGTGGGTTGACATGGACCCACATACCGCTGTGGGTTGACATGGACCCACGTACCGCTGTGGGTTGACATGGATCCACATACCGCTGTGGGTTGACATGGACCCACATACCGCTGTGGGTTGTTTAGTATTAGTCACTATGCCTTATGAAAGAGACTAACAGCAGCTGTTCTGTGGTCTTGTCTCAGAGGATTCCCCCGTGCATGGTGTTGGACCTGTTCAATGATTTCCGGGACGGGTCCAAGCTGCTGGACCTGCTGGAGGTGATGAGTGGCCAGCGGATGGTAAGTCTCTATCTCTGTCACAGATTAACTCTTAACACACTCTACCGTAGATACATTACAAGTTCATCTCAAGTGAACTCTTAGAAGGCTAGTCCTAAATAGACAAGGAGCACCTGCTGTAGTGTCTCCCCCTCTTTTTCTGGGACTGTATTTCTCCTTTTCTCTTAACCCTGTACATCAGCATCAACCCTTTCCTCACAATGACTTATTTTCTATTTTCCTCTCCTCTCCCTCATTTCATTGTAGGTATCTATGGCCCTCTGTCATCTCTTGTGCCCTTTGCCTTTATCTATGGTTCTGATGTCTGTTGTTGTCTATTGTAGAGTCGGGAGAGAGGCAGAGGCATCTTTCAGCACAGGAGCAACATTGAAACAGCCCTGTCCTTCTTGAAGAAGAAATCGGTAAGAGTCCGTTTTCGTGCTTTGGTTCCAAGCTCATGTGAGTTGCAAAGCCATTTGTGTTTAACCGCTGATAATGTTAAGCTGTCCTCCTCACACAGATCAAACTGGTCAACATTAACATTCCCGACATCATCGACGGCAAACCATCCATCATCCTAGGCTTGATCTGGACAATCATTATGCAGTATCATGTGAGTCTCAGTCAGAATCAGCTGTAATCACTCTTAGGTACTTGCTTTTATGAGAAAATGTATGCGGGAGCTACATGTCCACGGTAATACATTGTAGTTTTTGTCTATTGTTCCCGGCTGGGCTACTTTACTAAACTTCTCTCCCTGCAGATTGAGGAGCTGGCCAGCAGCCTGTCGTTCAGCTCCCGTCAGTCCTCTCTGGAGTCACTGGCCAGCCTGGACTCTCGCTCCACCCTGTCGGCCCGCTCTACTAGCAATAGCCCCGTGCCCCCCAGGGGCTCCCCCCTACACCAGCGTTTCCGCGTCTCTGCCAAGAAAGCTCTGCTGCTCTGGGTCAGGGAACAGTGCCACAAGTGAGCCCCCTTCCCTGTTTAGGCCCTCGGCCCTCAGGCCCTCACCCTTCTGTTTAAGCCCTCACACCTCTCATATTCACTGTCCAAATGAATCTCAAGATGTTATTGTTTTGGTTCTTGATGAGACCTAATGCCTCTACACAATATCGCACACATTGACATCCACTGGTGAAAGGGTGTTCTGTCTGTTGCCATTATTGCCATTATTATATAATGTGGCACCCTCCATAGGGCTGGCTGTACTCTGAATGTGAAGGACTTCAAGGCCAGTTGGCGGAGCGGTGTGCTCTTCTTGTCCGTCCTGTATGCCCTGAGACCTGACCTGGTGGACCTGTCCAAGGCCAGAACCAGAACTAACCGGCAGAACCTGGAGGAGGCCTTCCGCACTGCCGAGCACGAGCTGCGCATCCCCAGACTACTGGAGCCCGATGGTGTGTGGGTGGTGTTCACATAACCTGGGGGGAGGGGTGACATCTGATGTCTAGCTCAGTTCCCTGGTTAAATCAGATATGTACTCTGTTGTTGTGCTTTTTAAGCCTCATTTACACTACCTTGCTAACATGTGAGTTTCATGTTTCATGTATCAAGGTTTGTCAAGTCTACACATTGTATTGAAATGTGTCTCTTATACGTCCACTGTGTCCATATTGTGATCAGATTAGCTGGTGCCTCCCTGTATGCACCAGGTATAAACAGGGCTTTGGAAAGCCACTTTAGTGCATCAAAATATATACTGTTTGTCTCAGCTGCTTTGGCCAAAAGTGTGAATTTCTCAAGGAACTTTTCTTGGTGTAGATGTCGATGTGAGAGACCCAGATGAGAAGTCCATCATGACCTACGTGTCCCAGTTCCTCCAGTACTCCAGAGACATGCCTGTGACAGAGGATGACATGCAGGTTTGTACCACACTGTCATCTACTCACTCTCGTTTAATGGTCTTTTATTTGACATTATTTTTGGTCACACTGCTCCTAGCTAATCAAATCAAATGTATTTATAAAGCCCTTTTTACATCAGCAGATGTCACAAAGTACAGAAACCCAGCCTAAAACCCCAAACAATGCAGATGCAGAAGCACGTCCTATCTTCTCCACTTTTGTTTTGGCTTTCCTCAGGTTCACTGTGTACTGTGGCTCCTTGTTGTGACTCTTCAGCATAATCTAAATTCTTCTCACTTGAATTCTGTTTCTTCTACCTCACCTTTTCTATTCTTCACTCTCTGTTGTATCTATTCAGATGTACTATATGACTCCTCCTAAAAGCCTCTCTCCTGTCAACCTGCCCACTCACTTCACTCCTGCCATCGCTGCCTCCCCTCTGCGCCAGGTAGCCTATCCCTCACTTTGCCTACAGCACTGTTTATTTCACCTCTCAGACTTTGAGAAACATGCTACATCATGTAAGACATCTGAAATTAATTCCCAATCAGCACCTCCCCCACTGCTACGGAGTTCTACTTTGGTTTGAAGTTTAAAAATGACTTAAAAAACAGTTTTCTCAGTAACTAGTATGTTTTGAAACAGAAGTAATGTCTCTTGTACTACATTTTTGTGATGTCAGCGGCCTCAGGTTTGTAGTACCCCAGGGACAACTGTACACCTATACTTTACCACCAACAACGGATACCCTATACATTACTCAATATAAAATATAAATCAAACACAATGCTGTCCACAATGGCAACATACCTGCAGTACAAACAAACACATGACACCTATTCCAGGCATACCAACAGAGCCTTCCAGAGTCTTCCTTTTGAAAACAATTTAATCACTCAAAGCCAAGATTACCTCTAAATGTCAGAGTGATTAAAGTCAGAGGGAAAATTAGGTTGTTTTACAACCAGTTCACCCTGTTTTCCCTGTTCAGTTGCTGCCAGCCCTGAGCTACAGGAGGGTGTGTTGCTGTTCCCCACCTTAAAAATCAGAGTGGCAGTAATTATTTCCACTGAGACCAGGGTATCTCATTTCATGTCTCAGGGGACTCATGCCAGATCAGGCCCACTGTTCAGCTCATGTTTCCTGCTGTGTTTCAGGACGGCCTGAGGTTGGAGGTTCAGCATAGTTCTAGTGATCTGGATGTATAGGATAGTTCAGAAGTCATCTGAGAGACCATGTGGTGAACTTTCAGATCCCTTGAAGCCCAATTCCCCATGATGTGCCTTATTTCTTTTTATAGGGGTTTGTTTTGAGGGATCCTTTTCTGAGATATAAGAGGATTGGAAGAGAGAGCATTAGAGTTTGTCATGTTATCTAGAATCTTCCCTGAAGCCTGAAGTACCTAGCCCCCATTCACTGTCTATCTGTCAATTCTCTGGTCAGGCTCGCCTGCTCCAACCCCTACTTAAGAGATCAGCTCCTTGTCAAGAACCTGAACCCCCCAGAGTTGCTGCTGCTGCTGCGGTAAACCCTGTTCATCTCCTCTCCTCTGCCTGGTCCCAAGGCTTCCCTCAAGGCTTTCCTCAAGGCTTCCCTCTCCCATAACTGTCTAAACAACGATCGAAAATCAGCAGTTTCATTTCACCCCTGCCTGTTTCACAGACTGCTGTTTATTTGGACACATCTTAAAAGGAAGATACATCTTAAAATCATCAACTCATGCGAGAGGGAGAGAACTTTACATACTAGAGTTGAGCTCCACCTTACTCCACCTTACCCACTAATACTTCACTTCCCATGTGAAGAGGTTTTTTGATATGTGATCTTCAGGCTACATAGAGTGGAAAGGGTGTTTTGAAAGTTTAACGTTAGGTTATGGGTAGGGTTAGTGCTTTATTTTGGTTCATAATTTGTCAGATAACTCATTCGTCTTTTTGCTGTGACTCAAGACCACAACCAATCAGAAGACCCAGGAAGTGACCTGCTGGCTGTTGCAGGCCTATCAGGAGTTACTGGAAGGCTGGGACTCCACAGAAGGCGAGAGCTATGCAGAGAGATACCATGTATGTAGTACTGTACAGTATGTGGATGCTGCTAGTTGGATTAAAAATGGAGTCAAGGACTGTCTATCTTTTATATAGTTTAGGGGGATACATTTGCATTCTATTCAAGTCTGATACTTAAATAGTGTTAACCTCACAGCACTATCTGAGAGCTTTTCCTGTTTGCGTGCATGTGTCTGTGTGTGTGTCTATGTGTTTGTGTGTCTCCCAGGTGTTCCAAACCTTTGTGGTGTCCTTTAACGAGCAGCGTCGCCCCGTGATGCCTCTCCTGACAGCCATGAAGCGCACCCCCCAGCTGAGTGAGGAACAGAGGAACCTCAGGGGGGCTTGGGACGCCCTCGCCGAGAAGGTCTGCTCACTCCTCACACTGGTTATCTTACACACTAAGTCAAATCACATGATGTCCTGCAATATACTATGTAAACTATAATTATCTTGGTGTACTGATAAAGCATGATATTCCGTGTTGATGTGGTTTCGCAGTAATCATCTATTTATGCTTTTACAGTGTACACAAATATATTGTTTTGTGTGTGTGTCTGAGTATGTTTTTTTCATCTGTTTGCTTGGTTACATTTCTATGTGATTGTTCCCGTCCAGCTGCGTGAGTATAAGACAGAGCTGGACCTTAGTCTGCCTGCTTCCCTGGACATGGTGGGCCGCTGGCTGCTTAGGGCTGAGGGGGCGCTGGCTGAGGAGGAGGGGGACCCTCAGGACCACGCCCGCGCCGCCGAGGAGGCCAGGGAGAAACTGGATCTGCTCAAGGTAATATCTCACAATCTGTCAATCAACATGCATCACTAAAAAAAGTTAATTGCCTCTTAACCAACCTGTAACATTAGTCCTTTCAATCAAAATGTATATTTTTTATAGATATCCCTGGACGAGATGCCCCAACAACTTAAGAACTTTCAGAAGTTCCAGAATATGGATGAATATGGAGCCATCCTGGTGCCTACTGACAAACTGGAAGAGATGAAGAGAAGGTGTGCACTTGTCTACCTGTTTTTCCCATAACTGTAGCGTGAATGTCCGAGAGAGCCTCCAACAACCCACCTCTCTCTACCTCCTCCTCAGGTTCACCAGTGTAAGAGTCACTGCCAAGTACCATGGGATCAAACTGGAGTACCAGGAGCATCGGCACACAGTGCTGGACCTGCTGGGCCAGATCAGCAGCAAGCTCCGTGTCTGGAAGAGACCCTACATATCCCAGGAGGCTGTGCGTGTGCTGCTGCAGGACTGGCATGTGAGTAATCCAATTTAATGACAGAGTTTGACGACTTTCTGTAGACAAGAGGCAAACTGGATTCACAATAGTATAGCCGGCCTATATGAAGCCATTGACTAATCTCTACATTTGTTTTCTCACAGGAGTTAGTGGTTAAACAGGACCTACCATCCTTGCTGGAGGGGGCTCTCCTTAAATTGAAGCTTGTTGCAAGCAAATATACTAGCAAATCTGCCCTAGGTAAGAAGACTGCGTGTGTGTGTGGTAATGTGTTCTGATTCAATACGTTCTGGTCCAAAATACATCGCCAAAGAAAGAACTGTGTGTACCAGTCTTTCTAATGTTCTTCGCAAATTGATTTATTGATGGTTAATTGATTGGTTGATCTAAGAGAGGTTTTCCTGGCTGTTCCCCCAGCTGCAGACTCCAAATACATAATGTGCCAAGTGAAGGAGTTGGAGGAGGAGGGTGCTGTGGCTCTGGAGGGAGTGTCTACGGTGAAGAGCACTATGGGCCGTGTGCTGTCTGCCTGGGACTCCTACTGTGACTGTTACAGCTCCCTGCAGGCTTGGCTGGAGCAGGCCTCAGCCTCCCACACGCTCGCACAGAGGCCAGAGGTACAGACAGAAACCCTCCATTAATCTGCAACCTTGTCCACAATGCAGGGGTATACCATGCCTGCTCTTAACAAACCTATTGCCATTACTTCCCCACATGTGTTCCTAAAGAACAAAGTGTTCAAAATTATTATTTTGCAATAATGATGATGAGGTGTTTGTATGTTGCTTAGGTAACATCTGAGAGTATGTCAGAGTGGAGTTCCCGCCAGGCCCATCTGAATGAGGTAGGGAACTTCCTGGTCCATCTGACTGACCCCATGACCAGCCGAGCTCTGGCAGATGACCTCTGCAAGCTCAACCTGCATTGGGCGGACTTTATCAAGATAACACAATTTGTAAGTCAGAGATAACACTTCCATTACAAAGTGAGAATGCAATGTTGTTATGCTCTCTTGTTCAATTTCGGTGAAAATTATGTTCAGTTCAAAAAAAGCTGTTATTTTGCCCCAAGGCTGTTGTAGCTGTGCCCAGCGGAGCTGCAGCCAGACCCCAAGACCTCCAGGCCCTCTTCAGAGAGGCCACCCAGATCCTGAAGGAACCTGTAGAGGCCATGTCTGGGCCCCTGAGGACCTACACGAAGAAACTACAGGTACACTGTTATTACAACATTATTACAATGGTCTCAGCATTTTCTAACTATAATTGATCCTTTGGTATACATTTTCTTCCACAACACAATGCATTTTAATGGTGCTGTCTATTTTTACTTTGTTCAGTTCATGATGAGGAAGATAAAGGAAGTGGATATGGATGCCCTCTCCCCCTCCACAGAATGCTCAGCTGAGACTCTACAGAAACTGAAGCTGGCTTTACCTGAGGTGAGGATGATGACTTCCTTCGTATAATTTACTTTAAATATGAAAATAACAATTTTTTATGCCTACGGTCCTGTTTCTGGTCTGTGGATTCTTAATATCGCGTGGACAGACTACATAAACACAATCGAGCATCTGACCAAATTACGTGAGATTTTTGTTTGCGGTAATGAATGTGTACGCTGTTTGTTTCTATATGTGTGTGTGTGTGTGTTTGTGTGTGTGTGTGTGTGTGTGTGTCTGTAGGTGATGCAGACGCTGGTTGAGGCTGAGCAGGTGTGTGTGGAGCTGCAGCACAGTGTGTCTGGTCTGGACTGCCGCCTGGCAGAGCTCCTGCACTGGGAGACAGAGGCCCGGGACCTCTACCAGATCCTGAAGGCAGGAGAACGCAGGGCTTCACGGTGCCAGGACCCCCGCGCCAGGGTAAGACTTAGACAGGGGCCAATAGTAACATACTAGACTAAGGAAAACATCATATAAATGCCAAAGGAATAAGGTAAACAGCAGTAGCTTTACTCGAATAGTTAGCTAGCCTGGTTAGGAATGTAGAAGCAAGATAAGTAAGCATGTTCAACACAGGGGCTAGACAAGCATTGATAGTTATGTGCTGGGTGAAGATCAGAGTATTACCTTGTTTATGAATATTGTCATTTACTTTTGTAATTTACAAGTGCTCATAGTGTTTGCTGTTCTCTCCAGGTGCTGATCTCTCGTGGGCTGCAGCTGGAGGGTCAGGTGGTGACTGAGGAGCAGGATCTGCAGGTGATGGTGATGACAGGACAGAAGAACTCTCCCCTCCAGTACCTCCTTGTCTCCGCCATGCAGGACAGAGTCAGAGCTGCCGTGGCTCAGTCACAGGCGAGTATTCCCTCTCTCTCATCTCTTATCACTTTCCTTTTCCTTTATTGACCTTGAGAGAAATTGTGATTGACAAAGCTATCTTTCATTTAATTACAGGAGGCGGTTGGGATGCTGAGCTCTCTGGGAGCCAGAAGAGACAGAAGCCAAAGCCCCACAGAAGACCAGCCCCCACCCAAGATCTTCATCCAGCCTGAAGAGGGGACTCAACCCAAACAGCCTCAATCACTCTCTCTCGCCAGGCATGCAACTCAGGCCTTTGCTCAATTAGCATCTCAGCCTGATATGAAACCACAGCCCCAGTCCCAGCCTTCCCCTACTAAACCACAAGCTCAGGTCCAACACCCACCAATACCACAGATTATAGTCCAGGAATACAGAGAGAAGAAGGCAAGTCCCAGTCCTCCACTCCTGTATTCCTATGCACAAGCTGTGACTCAGTCAAAGGGCCGAGCACAGTCACCTCCAGAGCCACAGGTTGCTGCCCAGAGCAAAAAACACTCTCCACCCCTAACCCAGAAACAACCACTAGTGCAGCAACAGCCACCATCTCAACAACAGCATCCAACTCAGCAACAAGTACTCTCTCAGCAACAAGTACTCTCTCAGCAACAAGTACTCTCTCAGCAACAAGTACTCTCTCAGCAACAAGTACTCTCTCAACAACAAGTACTCTCTCAGCAAGTACTATTTCAACAACAGGTTCTATCTCAACAACAAATATCTGCTCAGCAGCAGGTTCAAAGCCAGAAACAGGCCCAACAATCAGCACAAGCCCAGAAACAGACTCCATCTCAGCAACCGGAAAAGACACAGAAACAGCCTCTAACCAAGGAAGAGATGCTGAGCTGGAAGAAGCAACCTCAGGCCATGAAGAACCGACCCTGGCTCCAGAAGAAGGTCAAGGATCAGGATCAGGCTTCAGCCCAGGCTCCATCCCAAGCTCCAGCCCAGGCTCCATCCCAAGCTCCAGCCCAGGCTCCATCCCAAGCTCCTGCCCAGGCTTCTAATCAAACACAGGCTCAACAACAGCCAGAGAAACCAATCATGTCTCAAGTCCCTGTCCAGGTAGTTCCACAGCCTGCAGGAACACCCAGGCCCCAGCCTCAGGCACAAGCCAGGACTATGTTTCCTTCTCAATCACAGGCCATGTCTAGTGCTCAGGCTCTACCCCAAGTAGGGCCACAGCAAGTCCCCCAGGCATATCTTTATGGCCAGCCTCCTGCCCAATCTCTGACCCAACCCCAAGCAAAGACCAAGAGCCACACTCAACCTAAACCAACGGCCCAAGCCAAACAGCAACCCAAGACTATTATCCATGCTCCATCCCAAACCATGACTCACACTGAACCCCAGCCCATAACTCAATCTCAACCTGTGACCTACTCACAATCACAACCTGTGACCTACTCACAATCACAGATGCAGGCCATGTCTCAATCCCGGATGACTCAAGAGAAACCCCAGCCACAGGTCCAGAAACCTCAGCCACAGGTCCAGAAACCACAGCCACAGGTTCATCAACTGATGCATCCACAGTCTCAAGCTCAGGCCCAACCACATCCCCAAGCATGGGCCCCAGTCAGGCTGCCACAAACACTCACTGAGACGCACCGGCTGGGCCTGCATCCACAGGCCCAGTCTCACCCCCAGGCTCACCCACAACTCCAGGCCCAGCCTCACCCTCAAGTTCAGCCTCACCCTCAAGTTCAGCCTCAACTCCAGGCCCAGCCTCACCCTCAAGTTCAGCCTCATCATCAAGTTCAGCCTCAACCCCGGGCCCATCCTCAACCTCATGTTCAGCCTCACCCCCAGGCACAACCTCACCCTCATGTCCAGCCTCACCCCCAGGCTCAGCCTTATCCTCAAGTCCAGCCCGAGGCCCAGTCTCATCCTCAAGTCCAGTCGCATCCTCAGGCTCAGCCTCACCTTCAAGTTCATCCTCATCCCCAGGCCCAGCCTCAATCTCATATCCAGCCTCAATCTCATGTCCAGCCTCAACCTCAGGCCCAGCTTCACCTACAGGCCCAGCTTCACCCCCAGGCCCAGCCTTATCCTCAAGCTCAGTCTCACCCCCAGGTCCAACTTCATCCTCATCCTTATTCCCCTGCTCAGGCTCAACCCCAACAATGGGCCCCAGTCAGACCCTTCAGCCCAATTTACCCTCAGCCAAAGGGTCATCCCCAGGTAACCCCAGTCAGACCTGAACCACGGCCACAAGCCTATCCTCAGCCCATCATGGTCCAACGTCACCCTCTTCCTCAGGCTTGCCCACTAAGTCAAGCTCCACCGCAGCAATGGGCCCCAATCAGGCCAGAGCAAGCCCCCCAGGCATATCTTTATGGCCAGCCTTATGGCCAACCTCAAGCCCAAATACAGCCCCAAAGCCATGTTCAACAGCAGCCTCAGGTGAGAGCTTACAACCTTACCAATGTTAAGGCCCAGCAAGGCCAGTTCCAACAGCAGCTATGGGCCCAGCCCCATCCCCAGCCTCAAATTCAACCCCAGCCATATTTCCAGCCTCAGCCACCTCCCCAGACCCAAATTCAACCCGCAACCCATTTGCAGCCTCAGCCCCACTCTCAACCTCATTCTCAGCCCCAGATCCAGCCCAAGCTTCAGCCTCAACCCCCCCCTCAGCCACAGCCTGAGCCCCAGATCCAGATGGAGCCCAAGCCCCAGACCCATATCCAGCCTCAACCCCACTCACAGCCCCAGACCAAGCCTCAGACTCAGCCCCAGCCCATGATCCAGCCCATGCCCCAGCCCCAACCAGAGCCACCACCCCAGCCCAGTATCCAGCCCCAGACCAAACATCAGCCACCTCCCCAGCCCAATATCCAGCCTCTTCCCCAGGTCAAGCTTCAGCTCCAGCCTAAGACCCAGCCCCAGGTCCTTTTCGAGCCTCATCTCCTTCCCCAGTCACCACCAGATTCCCCAGAGCTCCAGATGAAACCCCCAGCTCTGGCCCAGGCCCCACCCCAGGCTTACACCGAGGCCTATGCCAAAGCTCAGGCCCTGGCCAGGAACCAGTTTGAGGAGGCCAAGCACTGCCTGCAGGAGCACATCCTGGCTGCCATTAATGTCTTCAAAGACAAACACATATCTATCGAACAAGTTTCAGTTAAGGAGGTAAGGAATTTGAATACTTTTTTGGTTTATAGTTGTTCTAAAGCTCCGTTATTACCCAGTCTAATTGTGTTTGTGTTCCCTCAACCAGGAGACCCTGAGGACCCTGGACCCTGAGCTGTTGAAAGTGTTCCTGAGGGCAGCAGAGGGTATGGAGGCCTTCTGCACCATGCCTCAGCTCAGAGATATGGAGTTCTTCACACAGTCTGTCAGGACCCAATGGGAGGTAGGGTGTGTGTGTGTGTGTGTGTGTGTGTGTGTGTGTGTGTCAGTCTGTCTGTCTGTCTGTCTGTCTGTCTGTGTGTGTGTGTGTATTTTAGGATGTAGAGACAGTATGAATTTGTTTTGCAGATAGCAAAAGCATATCATTCTGTGTGTATGACCACCTTGTCACTAATTATATTGAATTCATTCTACACTGCATGTCTGTGTGATATTCACTTGGATGAAAATCTGTTCTGAATCTTTTTGAATTTACTCCACTCTGTTTTGTTATTCGTATGAGCAATGAAATTCCTAACAAGCATTCTGCTGTATGTCATCAGATTAAGTTTGTGTATGCTTTTGGTTTTTGTCATCTAGGCTGTGAGAGCTGAGACAGCGGCGTTTTTGCAGCATTTACGATTTGAAATTAGGAGAAAATACTTTAACACAGCTGCCTTGCAGTGTGAGATGCACTTTAACTCAAAATTAGCATCCAAAGCAAAGGTAAAATAACTCTAACCTAACACTAACCCCATTGCATGCTCTGGTGGACAGGTGCATGAAAAAACTGGTGTCAAAACTGCATGCACATGTTTGGGGGGCCTTCTGCTCTCTATTCATCTATTGAAGTTCTATAAATGGTAACTAAGCAATATCTGCTTCCTGATGCTAGATCAGAGAATTTCATATAACTAATGGGTTGATTTGACATTTTGAAGGCACTGACTTTTAACCCGATTTGACTGAATTACAACTTTCTGGTTCCACAAGTAGCTCTCCTCTCCCCTTTGTTGAGTTAGGATTCTGGTCTCGGGAGATGCAAGAGACAGTTATGTAGTAGGCAATAACTTCCAAAATGATACTCTGCTGGGAGTTGTGGGTTGTTTACAAACACCTGTGGGTTGTTGACACCTGTTGGGTCGACAGTGGCAGTACATCAGACACCTGTAGACTGATGACTCTCTTGCTCTCCAGGCGTGTTTCTCTGCAGAGGGCAGCCTAGCCCAGGCTGGGCAGCACCTGGAGGCCCTGAAGGAGCTGTGTGACACCCTGAGCCCCGAGGATGCCCACCGTCTGGCCCAGGCTCAGCTCAGGGAGTGTGAGAAAAGACTGGCCGCCATCCAGCGTCAGTTCAGTGGGGACAGGGATACACCGCCCCCCGACACACCTGGGTGAGACACAGAGGAGAGAGACAGGATTAGGCCCATTAGACAGGATTAGGCGGCCGCCTGGGCGGCAGATTGATGAGGGCAGCATTTTCATAGCTAAATTGACCAAGACGCACCTCCAACAACACATAACACCTTACACCTAACATAATCCTGCCCAAAAACAATGACAATTTCTCTCACACAGTGACATATGGGCTATTTAGTTGAGCACTGATGCTACCCCGTGATAAGCAGTGCCCACTTTGTCAAAGGCGATGGGCGGAAAATATTTAGCTTGTCCAAGCCCCATACTCCTCTGCAGGGTGTTGTTGGAGAGACGCACTGCTGTGGCGCTCAACCAACGTTCCGTCAAAAACATAAAACATTTAGCTTATAGACTATGGTAGAAAGAGTTTGTGGTGTTGTCTGTAGCCTACAGGCTGGAGAACACATTTATGACAATGTCACACTTTTTACATCATGGACATTTCTCCGATCAAATAGCCTAACCTAGCGCCCAATCAAAAAAAAAGCTTTTCGATTTGAATATGACATGTTAACAAACAATATATCCTAAAACAGGACAGGTTAAAATAAAATGGACAATAGAGAATAGACAATCATACTACTCGCAAATACTGTCTGGGAGATTCACCCCTGGGCTAAATTGTCATTATGATTAGTGATTTCAAGTTTGTACATTTTACGAGATGCATCATAGTTAAAAAGAAACTACTTTTGCATTTCCCACTGTGTAAATACATGGATTCTATTTGAAAATAGAGTTGGGTAGCTGATGCAGAGCTTAAATAACCTAAATGATTAGTCACAGTAATCAGGGCCAATAAAGCCAATGCATCTGCTTGTTTTACAAACGGTAGGCCTACCACATGGATGGACATTCATAAAATTCCATTCGGGCCACACAGTGTAGGCTACACTATTCTAGTTTTGCAGGGGAGGAAGGCGGCAATTTGTTTTGTCTGCCTAGGGTGGCAGAACGACCAGGGCCGGGTCTGTGAACAAGACATTAGCTTCAAAATGTATGACTGACAATTGCAATTGCAATACATGACTGGATTGTTTTTTCAAAAAATGTCCAATAGAATTCCTCTTGACCTGGGGAAAGATCTGACCCCACAGAGGGAATCTACAGTGCAGAGTGACAAACCTCCAGGCCCAACTGAGGTAGGACCTGGTACCTATAGTACCTATGATAAAGACACATGCACTGATTTAAGAAATAATGTATCTGATCATTTCTCTTTTGTAGGTTTCACAAGTTGTTGTGAAGACAGTGGTTGTTGAGAAGAGGGTGATTGACGAGAAGGAGATTTACAAGCAGGCAGTCAGAGACGAGGATCCTGCCAAAAAGGAGGCATTAGAAAGGTAGGCTTGCGGCTTGGTGAGTGTAAGGCTGGGTGCAAGTCTATTCTTGCCTTAATCAACTCTGTAGTTCTTGAATTACCAAACAAGGCAATGATCATTTCTTTTTTAATTCCAAAACAGTCTGGAACTTAGGCTATGTTGATGGCACTAACCAGCACTGGAAATATCACAATAAACCTCAATTGATCAGTTTCTTCATCATGCTGACTAATTTCTCCCTCAGATATGAAATTACTAAGAAGACTGTTCAGGCTCAACTAGCCAAGATCGAGCAGAATTCCCAGAGAGACCTGGCCGCTGACTCAGTCTCTCTCAAAGACCTGCACACACGTCTACAGGAGATACAGGTACACTGCATATTACTTGACCTCTTAGTTCCACGGGCCTTTTACTTTGAAGTTTTTTGTCTTTTTCTATGAGTGATTATATTTCTTTCATCCAGACATTGTGCCAGGACACAGAGTCTCTGTGGCCTGAGTTTGGCCACCAGTGTTCTCAAAGCTCCCAGTACAGTGGGGAGAGGGGTGATGGTGGTGTGAGTGTGGAGCACGACCAAGCTGAGCTGATGAAGCAGTGGAGAGGCCAGCAGTCAGCTCTGCATAGGAGAGGCAGCTCTCTGGGGGCAGCTCTGAGACAGATAGACTCCACAGAGCACCACGTTGTTGACTTCTCCGAACGCCTCGACTGCTTCATCAGAGAGCCCAAAGACATCAACGCATTTACACTGGCCAACACCAACATCCTGACGGACATCAAGGTACACAATACGGCTTACCTTTAAGGAAAGAAATACCCAGTTAATATTAGGATTTGAGTTGAGTGATTGGTGTAATTTAAAGATAATAACTGGATCCTTATTAAATAAATTGTAATGTAATGTATACTATATCCCAATGATAATCACAAACTCCAACTTTCAGTACATTATCTTTATAGTCTCTCTTTCTTTTCTCAACAGGACCTGGATGAGAGCATTCAGAGAGAGCTGGATCAGCTGTCTAGTTTTGACTCTGATTCCATTGAGCTGGATCCCAGTGATCGCTCTCCTTTGACCCGTGTGGTCAAGACCCACAGAACCAGTCTAGACAAGCTGAGACAGCAAGTCCGTAAGAGCGAGGCGGCCGCCAGGGCCCTGGACCGCTTCCTCATGTCCCTGCGCACCGTAGAGCAGGACATCTCTGGAGTACAGGGTGCACCCTGCAGTGATGCGTGGGTATTGCAGGACTGCCGCTCCAAGCTGGCCCTGATCAGGCAGAGTGTGGACAGTCTGGGGGACAAGGCCCCCCAGCTAGACTTGCTACTCCAGGGGGCCAGGCTGTCTGTGACTCGGGACGGTGCCCCAGCCTCCTGCCTGGACATGGTGTCTGCCTTGGTGCTGCGTCTTGAGGAGGCTGACTGCGGTCTGGTCAGCCAGCAGCACAGTGTCCAGAGGGAGCAGGAGATGAAGGGCCTGGGCCTGAGGAGGAGGACTCTGCTGGCGGAGCTGAGGAAGGTGCAGGAGGCAGCAGAGAGGCACGGACTAAAGGAGCCAACCATGCCTGCTGTGCAGCAGAGGTTTGTATTTGTGTTTGTGAGATGGTGGAACTTTGAGTGGTCATTATTAATTTTTTTAAGTCAGAGACTTATTCCATATTTCCTCTTTATTTATTTTTTCAGGCTGCGTGTCCTGTCTGACCTGGAGGGCCAACTGAACTCCCAGCACTCTGAGCTCCAGAGACTCCGGGAGGCCCACTCTCAGGGCCAGGAGGGAGAAGGCAATCCCCTGGAGGAGCTGAAGACCCAGTGGGAGGACACCCAGAGAGCTGTGGCTGACAGGTGGGCAGGAAGAATAGAGGGATAAATATGTGTCTACTATTAGAGGGATAGAGTATACAGATCTGTGAATAAAGCAAACTGACAATCATACATGTTCAATAATATTGACATATATCCCAATTTTTGCTCCCTTTGCAGACAGGAACAGTGCAACATCCTGTTGGAACTACTAAAGATGTTCCAGAGCTGTCGCAGTTACTTAAGCACCACCATGCAGAAGGCGGAGCAGACCATCAGTGAGCAGGCCTCCTACATGGGCAAGGAGAACCTGCAGAGGCTTATAGCTAAGGTAACACTACTTACTGTACATACACCTCTGTCAGAGAGAAGTTGCCCCTGTATATACAGTACATAGCACTAGATGGCAGCCACTACCTTAGATTCATTTTCGGCCTTAACAGTCTGTTATATTATAATATGTGTTTCCCCAGGTCCATTGTATAAAGCAGGATCTGAGTGGCTTGGGGACAGGCATGGAGGATATCAGGGGGGTGTGCAGACAGCTGCAGTCCCATCTGAAGAAGATCCCTGACTGTAATGAGACTCCATTTGAGGGCGAGGCTGATGGACTGGTGGACCAGTGGCTGGATGTAAGAGCAAAAAACAATACATTATATTACACTGAACTACACCACACCAAACATTGCACGCATGCCCACACACACACACACACGTCACAGTGACACTTCACAGATTGACACTGTGTGTTTTTGGGTGACCCAGGTGACAGAGAAGACAGACTCATGCTTAGATAACCTGCGCATGGGGCTGGAGCTGTGGGACAAGCAGCTGATGTTAGGGGGAGAGGTGGACGGCTGGGCGGGGGCCAAACTTGCCCTGTTTGCAGAGAGCCACCCCTTCCAGAACGAACAGGAGGTCCTGACCATAAGGGTAAGACACAAGACAATCCCTATCACAAACAACCATCCTATATCATCACCACTTAAATACTTGTCTGGTTCAGTAATGCTTGTTTGAAGTCATTAGTCTTCTACAGCAGTCTATCTGTTTTAGTGACATTGTGTTGTTTTCCTCAGGATGAGATCCATGCCCATGAGGAGAACATTGAGCGTTTCCACAAGAAGTCCATTGAGATCCAGGAGCTTCTTCAAACCCAAGAGGCCCCATTGGAGCTACAGGTGAGTTAACTAGCATAACTATTTCCAGAATACAGGTAGCTCTATTAAATACTTACTGTAAACACGAGACATGTTATTTTCAAAGGGTGAAATTTAGCATTGAAATCTAGAAGGGCAATAATTTTCAACTTAACTGACCTACCCTCCCCAACACACCCCATGTCATGTGACCCCCCCCCCCTTTTCACCTCAGGTGATGGAGACCCAGCTGAGGAAGAAGATGGATCAGGTGGACGAGCTATTCTCCGACAGCACTGATGTCTTCCAGGAGCTGATCGCTGTAAAGAGACACCTGGCAGAGAAGATGACAGAGTGCCAGTCTTCCCTGCACAACATCCAGTCCTCTCTGGGCACGCTCAGTATGCCAGGAGACCAGGCCCAGATGCAGGTACTGTACATCCTCCTCGTACTGTACAACGTTCATTAAACTAAACTCCTCTAACAACTAAATGACAAAACTCACCTGTCATTGTTTATACTATGTGAAATGTATAATTCATATGAATAGTTCAGATGACTATTTTGAATGACACAAACAAACTCCTATCCAGACAAAACATATCTACCCACATAGACCAGAATATAACCTCACTGGTCCCCGTGTTGATATTGAACATGATTTCTGTCATGGTGTAGGATCTGTGTGAGCAGCTACAGGACCAGGAGGAGCAGGCAGGGTCAGTGCTGAAGGAGGTGGCTCTCATGTCCAGTGTGGCCAGCCCCCAGGTGCTACAGACCCTGTCTATAGACTGCACCAGGCTCAGAGAGAACATCTCACACACCAAATACATGATCCACCAGAAACGGGAGGAGGGAGAAAAGGGCCTCATCAAGGTCATCAAAAGTAAGGAATTATTGTTAATTGGTTGTTGCTTTCATTTAAACTTAGTTTAAGACCGGGGTTCTCAAACTTCTTTGGGGCCGGGGACCCCTTTTGTGATAACAAATTCATCAGGGAGTTTCACTATGACTTCTGCAGTGCATGGCTGGACAAACTAAGTCTCGAGCCCAGGGAAAGGACATTAAAAAGGGCCACCTCTTGGCATCTGAGAAGTTTTGCATTTTTCAAACAAATGTCCTGCCATTCTACACATTGTGTAATGGGGCAGAGAGGTCTTTGTTGTTGTTGCAGATTTAAAGCTAATATCTTCTAATTCTACACATTGTGTAATGGGGCAGAGAGGTCTTTGTTGTTGTTGCAGATTTAAAGTGTAATATCTTCTAATTCTACACATTGTGTAATGGGGCAGAGAGATTTAAAGCTAATATCTTCTAATTCTACACATTGTGTAATGGGGCAGAGAGGTCTTTGTTGTTGTTGCAGATTTAAAGCTAATATCTTCTAATTCTACACATTGTGTAATGGGGCAGAGAGGTCTTTGTTGTTGTTGCAGATTTAAAGCTAATATCTTCTAATTCTACACATTGTGTAATGGGGCAGAGAGGTCTTTGTTGTTGTTGCAGATTTAAAGCTAATATCTTCTAATTCTACACATTGTGTAATGTGGCAGAGAGGTCTTTGTTGTTGTTGCAGATTTAAAGCTAATATCTTCTAATTCTACACATTGTGTAATAGGGCAGAGAGGTCTTTGTTGTTGTTGCAGATTTAAAGCTAATATCTTCTAATTCTACATTGTGTAATGGGGCAGAGAGGTCTTTGTTGTTGTTGCAGATTTAAAGCTAATATCTTCTAATTCTACACATTGTGTAATGGGGCAGAGAGGTCTTTGTTGTTGTTGCAGATTTAAAGCTAATATCTTCTAATTCTACACATTGTGTAATGGGGCAGAGAGGTCTTTGTTGTTGTTGCAGATTTAAAGAATGGGGCAGAGAGGTCTTTGTTGTTGTTGCAGATTTAAAGCTAATATCTTCTAATTCTACACATTGTGTAATGGGGCAGAGAGGTCTTTGTTGTTGTTGCAGATTTAAAGCTAATATCTTCTAATTCTACACATTGTGTAATGTGGCAGAGAGGTCTTTGTTGTTGTTGCAGATTTAAAGCTAATATCTTCTAATTCTACACATTGTGTAATGGGGCAGAGAGGTCTTTGTTGTTGTTGCAGATTTAAAGCTAATATCTTCTAATTCTACACATTGTGTAATGGGGCAGAGAGGTCTTTGTTGTTGTTGCAGATTTAAAGCTAATATCTTCTAATTCTACACATTGTGTAATGGGGCAGAGAGGTCTTTGTTGTTGTTGCAGATTTAAAGCTAATATCTTCTAATTCTACACATTGTGTAATGGGGCAGAGAGGTCTTTGTTGTTGTTGCAGATTTAAAGCTAATATCTTCTAATTCTACACATTGTGTAATGTGGCAGAGAGGTCTTTGTTGTTGTTGCAGATTTAAAGCTAATATCTTCTAATTCTACACATGTTTCCATAAGGCAAATACAAAATGTTGTGTTTTCAAGCGTAAATTACAGTGCATTTAGGAATAGTATTGAGTTAAAAAATATATATAATTGGTAGAGTACTGTGTATACCAATATCCCTGTGAGCCTCCCAGACCCATGTTGCCCAGGGTTAAGAATATCAATTGTAGATTAATAATATTATATTGTATTACACATTAATGGATCCCTTGGCCAAAAGTCCTTTAATATGTTTTTAGTAATATTTATAAAAAAATCTAGTTTCATTTAGAGGTTACTTGGTTTAGTCAGGTATCAGTTCCCCCTAATTTTTTCAATACTTCTTTCGTCATTTTCCCTTCTTCAGATGAGAGCCATTTGTTTGAAGAGTGGTTCCAGGACCTGCAGTTGTCTGTGAACGAGTGCTTTGAGAACCCAGTGTGTAAACAGGACGTGGAAGCCTCCATGAAAAGACTGGCTGTGAGTAGCAGGCTGGATATCACATCTTACACAATCATCTGACTATGTAAATGGACATAAGGGGAGGATGAGTTTTGGTCTTGATCACATCTTTTGATCTGTAATCACATGGGTGAACACAGTGTTGGTTGGAATTGACTGAATTCTCTCTATTGAACCACTATTTCACTTAGAATATCCCCGTACTTTCTTGAAATGACTGATACATTGCGTGAAACTCCAGCATCAGTTCTGTCTGAGTTACAGTCTCTTTATTTTTCCTCCAGTGTTTCCTGGCGTCTAAGGATGGTGAGATGCGTCTGGGTCAGGTGAGAGAGCACCTGGAGAGAGGCAGAGAGCAGGTTCCGCCAGAGCAGCTGGCCCACCTGAAAAGCTGGCTGGGGGAGCAGGAGAAGGAGCTGGCCACATTCAGAACCCACTGTCAGGGCAGACAGAGCCAGCTGGACACTGTCCTCAGAACCCTCAACAGGTAATCACTATTACCACTAAATACTATACACTCCTATTCCTAACAGTGTTACTATACATCATTACTACTATACACTGCTGTAAGCACTGTTATTACTAGGTGGCGCCACAATGATACTGAAGGGAGGATGTAAGCAATCGGTCATTTGACGATGGGTCATTATCAGTCGCATGCGTCATTTTAGTCAACATGGTGTCTTTCTTGTGTTCTTCAGTCTACAGCAGGAACATGAGTGTTTCCATGACTGGCTTCAGGCCTGGGAACACAAGTCAGTGGAAGGAGAACAAGTCAACAACTTTCTCAAAGACCTCCACAAAGAAAGGTGAATTGAGTTATTGCAGACTTGCTCGAGGGTTAATGTAGAGCAGTGATCTAGTGGTGTGGTGGTGTGATGTAGTGAGTAGTGGTGATACATTGTCTTCTCTGTGATCCAGTGAGAGAGTGGAGGCCCTCAGTGAGCTGTGTTCATCGGTGCGGAGGCAGGGTCTGAGAGGGGACAGCCTGCTGACTGACACTGACGACCTCCTTCAGCGCTACCGGTGCCTGGAGGCCAGACTGCAGCAGCAGGCCGAGACCCAGAGAGTCCTGGAGGAGACCAGTAGGAGGTTTGATACCCAGACTGACAGCACCAGGACCTGGGTTAGAGACCAGCAACAACGACAGCATCACCAGATCCAGAAAGAGGAGAGAATCCACACAGCACAGGTATGTCAATAGGAGATGATGGAAAACTTAATAAAAAAATATTAAGAGGACTCCCTTAAGATGTTCATGTGTTTTACTCTCCAGGCCATTCTCAGTTCGAGACCTGAGGGAGAATCTAAGCTGCAGGACTTGAGGAGAAAATGTCAAAGTCTGTGTGAACATCAGGACCTGGAGGAGAGCAGGAGACGAGAGGTTCAGCAGACAGTCAGAGACATGGAGGAGGAGTGGAGGAGAGTCCTGCAGACTGCTGAGGAGACTCTTACCAAAGCTGAGATGCAGAGTGCTATCGAAGGCCAGCTGAGAGTTTTTGACTCCCAGACAGAAAGTACCAGGACCTGGGTCAGAGACCAGCAGCAGCAACTCCACTCTCTGGGCAACCAGGCCAAGACTGAGGACCAAAGACACACAGCACAGGTCAGTCTCCAGCTGCTACAGACACGTATGGTACACTGTCTGGGTGACAAACAGTGGCAGTTAGTTTAGGGTTAACGTAAGAGTCATGGCATGGGCCCTGGTTTGGGATACAGTTTTGGATATGCCTTTGGCCAGTAGTCAATTAGACATGCTTAATGTACTTATTAAAAAAATATGTGTTTCTTTTCAGACCATCCTGAGCTGCAGACCTGAGGGAGACTCTAAGCTGCAGGACTTGAGGAGACGAGGTCAAAGTCTGTGTGAACATCAGGGCCTGGAGGAGAGCAGGAGACGAGAGGTTCAGCAGACAGTCAGAGACATGGAGGAGGAGTGGAGGAGAGTCCTGCAGACTGCTGAGGAGACTCTTACCAAAGCTGAGATGCAGAGTGCTATCGAAGGCCAGCTGAGAGACTTGGAAACCCAGAAGGAGAACTCCAGGGCCTGGATCAAAGGCCAACATCAACGCTTACTTTCTTTGGGCAGCCAGGCCAAGACAGAGAACAGAATACAAACTGCACAGGTCAGTCTACAGTTAATGGTAGACATGGTTAGTGTTTGGGTCTGAGCTACAGCAGGGCAAAGACTAGGACTTGAGCTTAGGCTCAGTTTTGGACTAAGGTTGTTATGAATGTTTATTTTCGTGTCAAATTGCCAATTGACAACCCATCCCTTCTGGGATTAATTGACACATTAACAAGCATTATAATAATTCACTGTGGTAATTCAATGATAATTCTTCTTCCGGTGTTCTCTGCTATGCTCATCGAATAACGAGTGAAAAAAATGTTCAAGTAAAAATCAATACGAAATAGTAAATAAGGTTATCCAAACAATAATTATACATACATATACACATTCATATATACACACACTACCATTCAAAAGTTTGGGGTCACTTAGAAATGTCCTTGTTTATGTAAGAAAAGCACCTTTTTTGGTCTATTAAAATAACATTCAATTGATCAGAAATACAGTGTAGACATTGTTAATGTTGTAAATGATTATTGTAGGTGGAAACGGCAGATTTTTTCTGGAACTCTGCCTAGAAGGCCAGCATCCGAGAGTAGCCTCTTCATTGTTGACGTTGAGGCTGGTGTTTTGCGGGTACTATTTAATGAAGCTGCCAGTTGAGGACGTGAAGCATCTATTTCTCAAACTAGACACTCTAATGTACTTGTCCTCTTGCTCAGTTGTGCACCGGGGCCTCCCACTCCTTTTTCTATTCTGGTTAGGGCCAGTTTGCGCTATTCTTTGAAGGAAGTAGTACACAGCATTGTACCAGATCTTCAGTTTCTTGGCAAGTTCTCACATGGAATAGCCTTAATTTCTCAGAACAAGAATAGACTGACGAGTTTCAGAAGAAAAGGGCTTTGTTTCTGGCCGTTTTGAGCCAGAAACAAAGAGTATATCTGATGTATCTGGTGTGCTTTCTGGAATAAAGGCAAGCGTATATCTTGGTAGCAAGGGCAATAGAGGATACAATGAGTTTCAGTCTCTATTTCTTCGAGGTCACAATAGTGGAATAGTCTTTCCTCTTCCATTTCACCACAATACCGACCTGTTTCAATACGTGGAGCCAATATCCCTGATCTTATCTGTTTCAATACGCAGAGCCAATATCCCTGATCTTATCTGTTTCAATACACAGAGACAATATCCCTGATCTTACCTGTTTCAATACACAGAGACAATATCCCTGATCTGACCTGTTTCAATACGCAGAGACAATATCCCTGATCTGACCTGTTTCAATACGCAGAGACAATATCCCTGATCTGACCTGTTTCAATACACAGAGACAATATCCCTGATCTGACCTGTTTCAATACGCAGAGACAATATCCCTGATCTTACCTGTTTCAATACGCAGAGGAAACATCCCTGATCTTACCTGTTTCAATACACAGAGACAATATCCCTGATCTGACCTGTTTCAATACACAGAGGAAACATCCCTGATCTTACCTGTGTACATATCGATCTCTTGCTTTTAGGTAGGTTATATATAATATATCTCTCACACAGATTCACCCTTAATCAAACAAAATGTTCTCATTTTGGATTCATGATTAATCGTCTCCACCCATTTTTTTTCATATTGCTTCAACAGTTATTTTTTAGTAATTTCTAAGTCTCCCTTAATTTGGGTTTCATACAGATATTCACAGTCAGACTGTTGAAAAAGGTCAGACATTTCCATTGCCCAGGCTCCCCCTTTGGAAAGTATTTTTTTTGTGCTAAGTCTCCCACTATGGATAGTATTTTTTGTGCTAAGTCTAAGTCCATAATGCATACTATACTACCTTAGTCTTAAGCTAGTGTTTGTGTCTGTTACCAGGCCGTCCTGAGTTCCAGACCTGAGGGAGACTCTAAGCTGCAGGACTTGAGGAGACGAGGTCAAAGTCTGTGTGAACATCAGGACCTGGAGGAGAGCAGGAGACGAGAGGTTCAGCAGACAGTCAGAGACATGGAGGAGGAGTGGAAGAGAGTCCTGCAGACTGCTGAGGAGACTCTTACCAAAGCTGAGATGCAGAGTGCTATCGAAGGCCAGCTGAGAGTGTTTGACTCCCAGACAGAAAGTACCAGGACCTGGGTCAGAGACCAGCAGCAGCAACTCCACTCTCTGGGCAACCAGGCCAAGACTGAGGACCAAAGAAACACAGCACAGGTCAGTCTCCAGCTGCTACAGACACGTATGGAACACTCTCTGGGTGACAAACAGTGGCAGTTAGTTTAGGGTTAACGTAAGAGTCATGGCATGGGCCCTGGTTTGGGATACAGTTTTGGATATGCCTTTGGCCAGTAGTCAATTAGACATGCTTAATGTACTTATTAAAAAAATATGTGTTTCTTTTCAGACCATCCTGAGCTGCAGACCTGAGGGAGACTCTAAGCTGCAGGACTTGAGGAGACGAGGTCAAAGTCTGTGTGAACATCAGGGCCTGGAGGAGGGCAGGAGACGAGAGGTTCAGCAGACAGTCAGAGACATGGAGGAGGAGTGGAGAAGAGTCCTGCAGACTGCTGAGGAGATTCTTACCAAAGCTGAGATGCAGAGTGCTATCGAAGGCCAGCTGAGAGACTTGGAAACCCAGAAGGAGAACTCCAGGGCCTGGATCAAAGGCCAACATCAACGCTTACTTTCTTTGGGCAGCCAGGCCAAGACAGAGAACAGAATACAAACTGCACAGGTCAGTCTACAGTTAATGGTAGACATGGTTAGTGTTTGGGTCTGGGCTACAGCAGGGCAAAGACTAGGACTTGAGCTTAGGCTCAGTTTTGGACTGAGGTTGTTATGAATAAATGACATTTTACTTTCGTGTCAAATCGCCAATTGGCAACCCACCCCTTCTGGGATTAATTGACACTTTAACAAGCATTACAATAATTCACTGTGGTAATTCAATGATAATTCTTCTTCCGGTGTTCTCTGCTATGCTCATCGAATAAAGAGTGAAAAAAATGTTCAAGTAAAAATCAATACAAAATAGTAAATAAGGTTATCCAAACAATAATTATACATACATATACATACATACATACTGTATACATACATACATACAAACATACATACATACATACATACAGTGGGGCAAAAAGGTATTTAGTCAGCCACCAATTGTGCAAGTCTCCCACTTAAAAAGATGAGAGAGGCCTGTAATTTTCATCATAGGTACACTTCAACTATGACAGACAAAATTAGGAGAAAAAAATCCAGAAAATCCCATTGTAGGATTTTTTATGAATTTATTTGCAAATTATGGTGGAAAATAAGTATTTGGTCAATAACAAAAGTTTCTCAATACTTTGTTATATACCCTTTGTTGGCAATGACAGAGGTCAAACGTTTTCTGTAAGTCTTCACAAGGTTTTCACACACTGTTGCTGGTATTTTGGCCCATTCCTTCATGCAGATCTCCTCTAGAGCAGTGATGTTTTGGGGCTGTTGCTGGGCAACACGGACTTTCAACTCCCTCCAAAGATTTTCTATGGGGTTGAGATCTGGAGACTGGCTAGGCCACTCCAGGACCTTGAAATGCTTCTTACGAAGCCACTCCTTCGTTGCCCGGGCGGTGTATTTGGGATCATTGTCATGCTGAAAGACCCAGCCACGTTTCATCTTCAATGCCCTTACTGATGGAAGGATGTTTTCACTCAAAATCTCACGATACATGGCCCCATTCATTCTTTCCTTTACACGGATCAGTCGTCCTGGTCCCTTTGCAGAAAAACAGCCCCAAAGCATGATGTTTCCATCCCCATGCTTCACAGTAGGTATGGTGTTCTTTGGATGCAACTCAGCATTCTTTGTCCTCCAAACACGACGAGTTGAGTTTTTACCAAAAAGTTATATTTTGGTTTCATCTGACCATATGACATTCTCCCAATCTTCTACTGGATCATCCAAATGCTCTCTAGCAAACTTCAGACGGGCCTGGATATGTACTGGCTTAAGCAGGGGGACACGTCTGGCACTGCAGGATTTGAGTCCCTGGCGGCGTAGTGTGTTACTGATGGTAGGCTTTGTTACTTTGGTCCCAGCTCTCTGCAGGTCATTCACTAGGTGGTTCTGGGATTTTTGCTCACCGTTCTTGTGATCATTTTGACCCCACGGGGTAAGATCTTGCGTGGAGCCCCAGATCGAGGGAGATTATCAGTGGTCTTGTATGTCTTCCATTTCCTAATAATTGCTCCCACAGTTAATTTCTTCAAACCAAGCTGCTTACCTATTGCAGATTCAGTCTTCCCAGCCTGGTGCAGGTCTACAATTTTGTTTCTGGTGTCCTTTGACAGCTCTTTGGTCTTGGCCATAGTGAAGTTTGGAGTGTGACTGTTTGAGGTTGTGGACAGGTGTCTTTTATACTGATAACAAGTTCAAACAGGTGCCATTAATACAGGTAACGAGTGGAGGACAGAGTAGCCTCTTAAAGAAGAAGTTACAGATCTGTGAGAGCCAGAAATCTTGCTTGTTTGTAGGTGACCAAATACTTATTTTCCACCATAATTTGCAAATAAATTCATAAAAAATCCTACAATGTGATTTTCTGGATTTTTTTTTCTCATTTTGTCTGTCATAGTTGAAGTCTATCTATGATGAAAATTACAGGCCTCGCTCATCTTTTTAAGTGGGAGAACTTGCACAATTGGTGGATGACTAAATAATTTTTTGCCACACTGTACATACATACATACAGATAAATAAATACAGGAAAATGAAACAGAAGATATTTGAACCCAGTCTGGCACAAAGAGAAGATTCATATGGGAGACAAACCTATACACAATCTATACACACATAACATTTACCACATAGAAAATAAATAATTTTACAATTTAATTATAGGCCTTTTTCTTTTATTCCAGGCTTTATCTAAATATTCCGCAAATGGAAATACACAATGGACAAAAAAACATTTCAGTTTCTCCTCATCGCTAAGCCACATAATGCCAGGGTGTATCTGGTGTGCTTTCTGGAATAAAAGCAAGTGTATATCTTGGTAGCAAGGGCAATAGAGGATACAATGAGTTTCAGTCTCTATTTCTTCGAGGTCACAATAGTGGAATAGTCTTTCCTCTTCCATTTCACCACAATACCGACCTGTTTCAATACGCAGAGACAATATCCCTGATCTTATCTGTTTCAATACGCAGAGCCAATATCCCTGATCTTATGTTTCAATACGCAGAGACAATATCCCTGATCTTATCTGTTTCAATACACAGAGCCAATATCCCTGATCTTATGTTTCAATACGCAGAGACAATATCCCTGATCTTACCTGTTTCAATACGCAGAGGCAATATCCCTGATCTTACCTGTTTCAATACGCAGAGGCAATATCCCTGATCTTACCTGTTTCAATACGCAGAGGCAATATCCCTGATCTTACCTGTTTCAATACGCAGAGGCAATATCCCTGATCTTACCTGTTTCAATACGCAGAGACAATATCCCTGATCTTATCTGTTTCAATACACAGAGACAATATCCCTGATCTTATCTGTTTCAATACACAGAGACAATATCCCTGATCTTACCTGTTTCAATAAGCTGAGGCAATATCCCTGATCTTATCTGTTTCAATACGCAGAGCCAATATCCCTGATCTTATGTTTCAATACGCAGAGACAATATCCCTGATCTTACCTGTTTCAATACGCAGAGCCAATATCCCTGATCTTACCTGTTTCAATACGCTGAGGCAATATCCCTGATCTTACCTGTTTCAATAAGCTGAGGCAATATCCCTGATCTGTGTACATCTCAATCTTTTGCTTTTAGGTAGGTTATATGTAATATATCTCTCACACAGATTCACCCTTAATCAAACAAAGGGTTCTCAATTTGGGTTCATGATTAATCTTCTACACACATTTTCTTCCATATTGCATCAAAAGTTGTTTTTTAATATCTTCTTTGTCTCCCTTAGTTTGGGTTTCATACAGATGTTCACAGTCAGACTGTTGAAAAAGGTCAGACATTTCAATTGTCCAGGCTCCCCCTATGGATAGTATTTTTTTGTGCTAAGTCTCCCCCTATGTATAGTATTTTTTGTGCTAATTCTTCCCCTATGGATAGTATTTTTTGTGCTGAGTCTAAGTCCATAATGCTTACTATACTACCTTAGTCTTTACCTAGTGTTTGTGTCTGTTACCAGGCCATCCTGAGTTCCAGACCTGAGGGAGACTCTAAGCTGCAGGACTTGAGGAGACAAGGTCAAAGTCTGTGTGAACATCAGGACCTGGAGGAGAGCAGGAGACGTGAAGTTCAGCAGACAGTCAGAGACATGGAAGAGGAGTGGAGGAGAGTCCTACAGGCTGCAAAAGAGGCGCTGGATCGGGCTGAGGTACTAGAAAAAGAGCTGAGAGCTTTTGAAACCTGGAAGGAAGGCACTTGGGTCTGGGTGAAAGACCAGAAACAACAGCTACACTTTCAGAGCAGCCAGACCAAGACTGAGGAGAGACTACATACCGCACAGGTCTGTGTACAGCTAGAAGTGCTTATAAATCCTCCGAAGATATGGACTTATTGTTGTTGTCAGCATTCGTTCTGAATTTACAATTCATGGCTCTTCTATCAGAGTCTTACTTGGCATAAAAACATGGATTTGGCTTTTGGTCTTTCTCTAAACTGCCTGATTCAGTTTTGACTGAGTACCTTTGTCTTTGTCTTCAGGCTGTCCTGAGTTCCAGATCTGAGGGAGACTCTAAGCTGCAGGACTTGAGGAGACAAGGTCAAAGTCTGTGTGAACATCAGGACCTGGAGGAGAGCAGGAGACGAGAGGTTCAGCAGACAGTCAGAGACATGGAGGAGGAGTGGAGGAGAGTCCTGCAGACTGCTGAGGAGACTCTTACCAAAGCTGAGATGCAGAGTGCTATCGAAGGCCATCTGAGAGACTTGGAAACCCAGAAGGAGAACTCCAGGGCCTGGATCAAAGGCCAACATCAACGCTTACTTTCTTTGGGCAGCCAGGCCAAGACAGAGAACAGAATACAAACTGCACAGGTCAGTCTACAGTTAATGGTAGACATGGTTAGTGTTTGGGTCTGGGCTACAGCAGGGCAAAGCCTAGGACTTGAGCTTAGGCTCAGTTTTGGACTGAGGTTGTTTGAGTATTTTTTGTGCTAAGTCTAAGTCCATAATGCTTACTATACTACCTTAGTCTTTACCTAGTGTTTGTGTCTGTTACCAGGCCGTCCTGAGTTCCAGACCTGAGGGAGACTCAAAGCTGCAGGACTTGAGGAGACGAGGTCAAAGTCTGTGTGAACATCAGGACCTGGAGGAGAGCAGGAGACGAGAGGTTCAGCAGACAGTCAGAGACATGGAGGCGGAGTGGGGAGAAGTTCTTAAGGCTGCAAAGGAGGTGGTGGATAAGGCAGAGGCTCAGAGTGTCATAGAGAGGGAAATGATTGAATATGTTACCCAGAAGGGAAGCATTCAGGCCTGGGTCAGAGACCACAAACAACGCCTACACTCTCTGGGCAGCCAGAGCCAGACTGATGACAGAATAAACGTAGCACAGGTAAGTCTATAGCTACTTGTGCCTAAAAAAACGTCAGATATCAAGTCAGTAACACATAGTCAAGTCAGTAACACTTCCAACAAGGTCCGATCTAGCTGAGGCCCTAAGGCACTACTCTTTTTCTGTCTCTCTATCCACAGGCTGCCCTGAGTTCCAGATCTGAGGGAGACTCTAAGCTGCAGGACTTGAGGAGACGAGGTCAAAGTCTGTGTGAACATCAGGGCCTGGAGGAGAGCAGGAGACGAGAGGTTCAGCAGACAGTCAGAGACATGGAGGAGGAGTGGAGGAGAGTCCTGCAGACTGCTGAGGAGGCTCTGCGTCAGGCCCAGGTGTGGTATTCTCTCTCCAGGCAGCTAGAGGCCTTCCAGTCCCTGGAGGAGAACAGCAGAGCCTGGATCCAACTGCAGCAGCAGAACACACACTCCCTGGGAACAGGCACCCGGGGCAGCAAGGAAGAGATCCAGGACAGGCTGCAGAGAGCAACGGTGCGTGTTACACTACACCACAGGATCTTTGTATTGTCACAATTGATTGGCTGATTAAAAATAGGAAAATGTTATGTTAAGATTGCAAAGCCAAATCTTCAAGCAGTTTATACTATTGACTGTAGTCAGACCATTCCTTGTATATTCTGTTGCATTAAAGTCCCAGTGCAGTCAACATTCTGTTTTTCCTGTGTTTTGCATAATTTACAACAGCTGATAAAACTATCAAACTATCACTGTAAAAGTGTGAAAACATTTGATCTGTGTTATTTCCTGATATTTGCTGGTTGAAAATACAATATACACAGGACCTTCTAATCAGCAGGTTTTTCAATGGGGGAGTCTCGGCTTGCTTGTTGGTATCACCAGGTGGTAAATTAGTTAATAGACCAATAACAAAGAGAGTTGCAAACCTCTCTGCCAATAACAGCTAGTTTTCAGTTTTTCCCTCCCTACTCAGATGACTCCCAGACAGTCCTATCAAATGTATTGCTTGAAAAATATTTGTGTATTTTGGACAGTTTTAATGGAAAACTATTACAGTAAGTTACTTAATTGTTACCCAGAAATGATTTGACATTGATATAAAACAGCTTCATTGGGCCTTTAACTCAAATGTCCTCTTCAGGCTGTCCTGAGTTCCAGACCTGAGGGAGACTCTAAGCTGCAGGACTTGAGGAGACAATGTCAGAGTCTGTGTGAAAGCCAGGACCTGGAGGAGAGCAGGAGACGAGAGGTTCAGCAGACAGTCAGAGACTTGGAGGAGGAGTGGGGAGAAGTTGTACACAATGCTGAGGTGGTGCACAGGTACAGTGACATTTTATTGCATTTAAAGGTGTGTAATGAATAAAAAAACGACCATGTGAAACAGATGTTTCCCTGGTGTGTCAGACTGTTGCAAGGTGTGGTGGAACGCCTGGTGACCTGTCAGTACCAGAAGTGTCAAGCCCAGTCCTGTCTGGCTGAGGTCCAGCACCAGACAGCAGAGCTGCCCCGTCACTTCCCCTGGCCTGGGCTGGGAGACCGGGGGCAGGCTGTGGAGACGGCCAGGACCCTGCTGGATAAAACCAGGAACCTGGCCCCAGCCCTGTCTGTCCTCCACACCCAGGGCAAGGAAATGTTCCAGCTTACCCAGGACCCCAGCTGGACAGACCTCTTCTGGGCCACCATGGAGGAATGCATCCCTGCCCTTCTCCAAGAACTGACGGTGGGTGTTAGATCTCCCCACTCATACTGATCAGTGATACACTCATCTGTAGTATTCGGTGCATTCGGAAAGTATTTAGACCCCTTGACTTTTTCCAATTTGTTTTACTATACAGCCTTATTCTAAAATGGATTTGATTGTTTTTTTTCCCTCATAATCATTGTTTTTTTTCCCTCATCATCAATCTACACACAATTCCTCATAATGCAAAAGTATAAAAAATTAAGAACTGAAATATCACATTACATTATGTATTCACACCTTTGACTCAGTACGTTGTGTGAAAGGCCGTACCTATTCACTGACGAAATCCTAAGCAGGATTTCAGGAGAGGGTGCAGTCGGACCACTTGATCCGGCTGATCCCTCACATTTGTTTAAGCACCTTTGGCAGCGATTACAGCCTTGAGTCTTCTTGAGTATGACGCTACAAGCTTGGCACATCTGTGTTTGGGGAGTTTCTCCCATTCTTCTCTTCAGACCCTCTCAAGCTCTGTCCGGTTGGATTGGGAATGTCGCTGCACAGCTATTTTCAGCTTTCTCCAGAGATGTTCGATTGGGTTCAAGTCCGGGCTCTGGCAGGGCAATTCAAGGACATCCAGAGACTTGTCCCGAAGCCACTCCTACGTTGTCTTGGCTGTGTGCTTAGGGTTTTTGTCCTGTTGGAAGATGAACCTTCGCCCCAGTCTCAGGTCCTGAGTGCTCTGGAGCAGGTTTTCATCAAGAATCTCGCTGTCCTTTGCTCTGTTCATCTTTTGCTTGATCCTGACTAGTCTTCCAGTCCCTGCTGCTGAAAACATCCCTACATCATGAGGCTACCATCACCATGCTTCACCTTAGGGATAGTGCCAGGTTTCCTCCAGACGTGACACTTGGCATTGAGGCTAAAGAGTTTAATCTTGGTTTCATCAGACCAGAGAATCTTGTTTCTCATGATCAGAGTCCTTAGGTTCCTTTTGGCAAACTCCAAGCATGCTGTCATGTGACTTTTACTGAGGAGTGGTTCCCGTCTGGTCACTCTACCATAAAGACCTGATTGGTAGAGTGCTGCAGAGATGGTTGCCCTTCTTGAAAGTTCTCCAATCTCCACAGAGGAACACGGGAGCTCTGTCAGAGTGACCATCGGGTTCTTGGTCACCTCCCTGACCAAGGCCCTTCTCCCCCATTTGCTCAATTTCGAATCTCATAGCAAAGTGTCTGAATTCTTATGTAAAAATGTTCTTATAAACCTGTTTTTGCTTTGTTATTATGAAGTTTGATGTGTAGATTGATAAGGAAAAAAATGTCTTTAATTCATTTTAGAATAAGGCTGTAACGTAACAAAATGTGGGAAAAGGGAAGGGGTCTGAACACTTTCCGAATGCACTGTATATTATATAGAAAATGTTATAATTGTAATTTTCCTCTTTGAATCAGTGCCCATTGAAAGACATGTTGGTAATTATAATGTGTGTGTATGTGTGTTCCAGGAGGCCTGTGTGAGGATGGAGGAGGGCATCCACATGGAGAGGCACTGTGCCCAGCTAGTGGAGCAGCATGGGGCAGCCCAGGACTGGCTGAGGGAGCATGTGAAGGGTCTGGGCCCCCAGCCCACAGACAGACAGGCTCTACACAGCTACGCCAACACCCTGAAGGTTAGTTACAGGAGCATGGAAAAGAGCATGAAAGAACAGCATTGTATTGCAATGAAACCTGCCATTTGCTATTAGCTTATTTGTGCATCGCAAAATATCAAATCAAATGTATTTATATAGCTGATATCTCAAAGTGCTGTACAGAAACTAAGCCTAAAACCCCAAACAGCAAGCAATGCAGGTGTAGAAGCACAGTGGCTAGGAAAAACTCCCTAGAAAGGCCAAAACCAAGGAAGAAACCTAGAGAGGAACCAGGCTATGAGGGGTGGCCAGTCCTCTTCTGGCTGTGCCGGGTGGAGATTATAACAGAACATGGCCAAGATGTTCAAATCTTCATAAATAAATAATAATAATCACAGTAGTTGTTGAGGGTGCAACAAGTCAGCACCTCAGGAGTAAATGTCAGTTGGCTTTTCATAGCCGATCATTAAGAGTATCTCTACCGCTCCTGCTGTCTCTAGAGAGTTGAAAACAGCAGGTCTGGGACAGGTAGCACGTCCGGTGAACAGGTCAGGGTTCCATAGCCGCAGGCAGAACAGTTGAAACTGGAGCAGCAGCATGGCCAGGTGGACTGGGGACAGCAAGGAGTCATCATGCCAGGTAGTCCTGAGGCATGGTCCTAGGGCTCAGGTCCTCCGAGAGAGAGAAAGAAAGAGAGAATACTTAAATTCACACAGGACACTGGATAAGACAGGAGAAGTACTCCAGATATAACAAACTGACCCTAGCCCCCCGACACATAAACTACTGCAGTATAAATACTGGAGGCTGAGACAGGAGGGGTCAGGAGACACTGTGGCCCCATCCGATGATACCCCGGACAGGGCCAAACAGGAAGGATATAACCCCACCCACTTTGCCAAAACACAGCCCCCACACCACTAGAGGGATATCCTCAAACCACCAACTTACCATCCTGAGACAAGGCCGAGTATAGCCCACACAGATAATCGCCACGGCACAACCCAAGGGGGGACGCCAACCCAGAGAGGAAGATCACGTCAGTGACTCAACCCACTCAAGTGACGCACCCCTCCTAGGGACGGCATGGAAGAGCACCAGTAAGCCAGTGACTCAGCCCCTGTAATAGGGTTAGAGGCAGAGAATCCCAGTGGAGAGAGGGGAACCGGCCAGGCAGAGACAGCAAGGGCGGTTCGTTGCTCCAGAGCCTTTCCGTTCACCTTCACACTCCTGGGCCAGACTACACTCAATCATATGACCTATTGAAGAGATAAGTCTTCAGTAAAGACTTAAAGGTTGAGACCGAGTCTGCGTCTCTCACATGGGTAGGCAGACCATTCCATAAAAATGGAGCTCTATAGGAGAAAGCACTGTCTCCAGCTGTTTGCTTAGAAATTCTAGGGACAATTAGGAGGCCTGCGTCTTGTGACCTTAGCGTATGTGTAGGTATGTAAGCCCATGTAATGCTTTGTAGGTTAGCAGTAAAACCTTGAATTCAGCCCTTGTAGAGAGGCTAGCACTGGAGTAATATGATCACATTTTTTGGTTCTAGTCAGGATTCTAGCAGCCGTATTTAGCACTAACTGAAGTTTATTTAGTGCTTTATCTGGGTAGCCGGAAAGTACAGCATTGCAGTAGTCTAACCTAGAAGTAACAAAAGCATGGATTCATTTTTCTGCATCATTTTTGGACAGAAAGTTTCTGATTTTTGCAATGTTACGTAGATGGAAAAAAGCTGTCCTTGAAACAGTCTTGATATGTTCGACAAAAAAAAGATCAGGTTCCAGAGTAACGCCGAGGACTCCTGCTTATTATGAAGAAAAAATACATCTGTTTTACTTGTGTAAACTAAAGGAGTGTGTTTTGAATTATTTTTGTTGTATTAATGCTATTTAATCTCTCCTCAGACTAATATTATTCCCGTGGGTACCTTTGCCACTGTTCCACCCCCTGTCATGGTGTATTTATTTGTGCATCGCAAAATATGTCATACTATTGTTTTACTGTATGTGTTTCAGGACAGCTTGTTAAGACCATATTGTCCATATTGCTAGTCTGAGGGTTGTAAATACTGTATGTGCCCTCCTCCCCCAGGCCCTGCTCCAGACTGTCGACAGGGAGGAGAGGGAGATGAGGGAGCTGGACACAATCCGAGACACCCTGCTGAGCCACTGCACCCCTGCCGGTCGTGACACCCTGACCCTGGAGGTCAGCCACCTCCACGACCTCCTCACTTCTTCTGAGAGGGAGATGACGGAAAGGCTGGCAGGCTGCGAGGCCCAGCTGAAGGAGTTGGATGCGAAGATGGCCAAGAAGGCCCAGGGCCTGAGGGAGAGGGCCAAAGCCCTGCAGTGGGAGCTCCGTTCTCTGGACCAGGCCCTGAGCTACAGCGAGCCACACCCCAACATAGCCCAGCTCCAGCAGCACTGGCACAGCCTCAAGGTACCTCCGCTGCTCCAAATGACTCTGCTCTGTTTGGCACTGTACTAGTTCCCATATTACGGTATTTCTTTTTCAACAACTTTAAAATAATCAATGTACACAGTCTGTGGGACAATTGCAACAAAGTAAATACAAATCAATTATAGTTCTATATTGCTCCGAGACTCTAACCTGAGTTTTACACTTGTGATTTCTGCACCCTTTAGAACTGCGAGAGGTCATTGGAGGGGTTAGGGCTTAAAGTTCATGACATGCGTCAGGCTGCCAGATCTGCATCCACAGAGGAGGACCTTCCCGCTGAAGTCATCTCCATAATGGACTTACTGAGCCAGCAGCACGACAGGTACTAGACTTGGCATCCCAAACATTCAGCTCATTATCAAACTGTGCAGTGCACCGAACCTCTTCCTGTTGCTCTCCAAGTTTAAACTCAGCTGGCTCTCTTCCATTTCAATTTCAGTTTTAATTGTTATTACTCCTTTATATCATAGATAACGGAACATGCTGACCTTTCTTTGTAGTTTGAGGGGTAGCAAGTTGCAAAAGATAGAGACATGGAATTCTTATATACATGAGTAGCCGGGATGTTTAGTATAGTAGCTATTAACTAATCTAAGAGATTGTATCAGCTTGTACATATGAATATCCTGTCAGTGTGCTGATGCTATCCTCTCACTCTCTCTCTCTCTCTGTGTGTGTAGTCTGAAGACCAGGTTGGGTGAGAGGCAGAGCTGCTGCACTGAGAACACAGCTCGCTGCCTCACAGCCTCTGTTCAGCTTCTGCAGCAGTGGACCCACTCCTCACCCACACGGACAACCACCTCCATCCAGGTTATAGCACAGGCCTCTCAATCAAACAGAATGAATGTTGATATGAAGTATATTAACGTCTTCAATATATCCAAATCGATATGTAATTCGGTTAGTGTCAGCTTTTGTACTTTCATTGCACAATCTAGTTTTATGAGCATCACATACAATACAATTGAACATTTCCCAGTAATGTTGGCTACCTGGGTATGGGAGCAAATTATTGGAACTGTAGAGGGAACACAATATTCCTGTATGCCTTGCTGAAGTAATTGCCAGGGTGCATAAGTGTGTAGATGTTTTGAATTTGGTCATTATTTCCAATTATTACAGGAACATTATCAAGGACTTTGTTTAGTGCCTATGGGTACATCCTGTAATATGTGACGTAGGTCCACTCACTGTGGTCCATTTGCTAGATTGTTGAAACAACATGAATCAGAGCTAGTGAGGTCAGGGATATAGACTATTCCAAGAACTCAGAGTTGTTGAGAAAACATGGAAACACTCATCACTCACTGATGGTAGAACATGTGACAGTGGTTCTTCCTGCTTCAGGCTGCATTAGAGGAGGGTGTGCAGTTCCAAAAGGCCCTGAAGGAGGTGCTGTCTCACAGACAGTTCCTGGTGGACTGCCTGAAGCCTGACCAAGCAGACAGACTGGAGAAAGACACTACTGCAACACTCAGGGATGCAGACACACACAGCACCTTTCTCACCAAGACTCTGAAAGTGAGAACTTTACTGATCCCCAACCAGTCCATTTTTAAACTGTGTAATGCAACACCATTTTGTATTCATATTTTCTCTCCTTTTCCCTCCCAGGATGTAGCTGAGAAGAGTAAACAGAAAATAGATGTGACTCAGCCCGTTGCTGTCACCTCCGTCCAGACCGAAGACAAACCAGCCGCACCACCTAGGAGGACAGCCAAGACCAAGCAGACTCCCACCCAGGAGAGTCAGCAAGCTACACCACAGTTGCTTCTCCATATCACAGAGAAAAATATACCACAGCCACTCCCCCCTGTCACAGAGAAAATCATACCACAGCCACTCCCCCTGTCACAGAGAAAACATGCCACAGCCACTCCCCCTGTCACAGAGAAAACATACCACAGCCACTCCCCCTGTCACAGAGAAAACATACCACAGCCACTCCCCCTGTCACAGAGAAAATCATACCAGTCAAACAAGAGACTTCAGCTGTCACTGCCATGGCGCATACTGAAGCCCCAAGTTCAGGGTCTGTCATGACACAAGAACTAGCAAAGGAGAATATAACTGCTCTCACACAGGTGCCAAAAGCTGCAGTAGAGCCTAAACAGAGCACGATAGTGACCACTCAATCGGTTGAAACCGACATAACTTCCACCACCATCCAAATACAAGACACCAAGAGTCGATCGTCTGAGAACCTGATGACAGAGAGAACTGCAGTCAAGGAGCATGGTGATACTCATGTTACAAGAGTAGAGACTACAACTGTGAAGACGGTTAGTCAGGCAACTGACCAGATAGACCAGGGCCTTGATCAGGAGACATCTTTGACAGATGCCCTACGCTCACAGCATGCTTACATTGACTCTGAAAAACAACGTAGTCATGACGACACACAAGTAAAACAATCTCAGGTAAAACAAGCTCACGTCCCTGACACAAAAAGCCAAGTGTGTTATGATGTCGACACACCGCAGCCACTAGAGAAGAAATTGTCCTCTGTCATTCTGGACACTGACACTGAGAATGTGCAGACACCAGAGATGTGGCCACTGATGAGCAGTGACACCGCACTTATCATATCCTCCGGAGCAGTAGTGCTTGATACTGACAAAATGGACTCGGACACTCAGTCCACCAGTCACAGTCCACAGCAGACAGAATCACAGGACTCCACTGTAAGGCCCAGTGAACACCCTGAGAATAGGCTTCCTCAGTCCCAGCCGGACAGAGCTGTGGAGAACAAGGTCAAGTATGACACTGAGGAGTTATGGAAGGACAGCAAGACTGAGACTGAACAACCAGACCTTATACTGGACTTGCCTGATGTGGCTCAGCCCACTGCTGTTGCCTCTTTCCAGACTGGAGTCAAAGCACCACCCCCGTCCACACCACCTCGTAACAAGAGAAAAGCCAAGAGCCAGCAGGCCCAGCCCTCTAACACACAGCCTGCTGTGGAGAACAGGGTCAAGTATAACACTGAGGAGTTATGGAAGGACAGCAAGACTGAGACTGAACAACGATACATTGTACTGGACCTGCCCACAGTGAGCGATGTGGCTGTACCTCCTGCTGTCACCTCAACCCAGACAGAGGACAAAGCAAAGGCACCATCCACACCACCTCGTAACAAGAGAAAAGCCAAGAGCCAGCAGGCCCAGCCCTCTGACACACAGCCCAACACAGCTGTGGAGGACAGTGTCAATTATAACACTGAGGAATTATGGAAGGACAGTAAGACTGAACAACGATACATTGTACTGGACCTGCCCACAGTGAGTGATGTCCAGAAAGAGCCTGTTGCTACTGCTGTCACTTCAATCCAGACAGAAGACAATGCTAAAGCACCATCCACATCGCCTCGTACCAAGGAGACAGCCAAGAGCCAGCAGGCCCAGCCCTCTAACACACAGCCTGCTGTGGAGAACAAAGACAAGTATAACACTGAGGAGTTATGGAAGGACAGCAAGGATGACACTGAACAACGATACATTGTACTGGACCTGCCCACAGTGAGCGATGTGGCTGTACCTCCTGCTGTCACCTCAACCCAGACAGAGGACAAAGCAAAGGCACCATCCACACCACCTCGCACTAAGAAGACAGCCAAGAGCCAGCAGGCTACAACCCAGGCCCTTCTACCCCAGGCCTCTAACATACAGCCTGACACAGCTGTGGAGAACAGGGTCAAGTATAACACTGAGGAATTATGGAAGGACAGCAAAACTGAGACTGAACAACGGTACATTGTACCGGACCTGCCCACAGTGAGTGATGTCCAGAAAGAGCCTGTTGGGAAAGAGGACAAACCAAAAGCACCAACTCCACCAGCACCTTCCGTATCACCCCTGACCTCTGAGATAAGTAAACAGAAGGCTGATGTGGCTGTACCTCTTGCTGTCACCTCTATCCAGACACAAGTCGAACCAAAAGCACCAGTACCATCCACACTGCCCCGGACCAAGAAGACAGCCAAGAGCCAACAGTCTCCCACCCAGGACAGTCAGCAAGCTAAGCCACTGTCACACACCCCTGTCAAAGAGAAAACCATACCAGTCAAACAAGAAGCTTCAGCTGTGACTAAACCGGAGAGCAAGGTAATCGGTTCTGATCAACCCAGTCAAACAAAGACACACGTCACTAAGACAGTGCAGTCAGAGAAAGCAGAGACAGTGTGGACTGAAATTGACATATCTCAGGCAGAGGTTAGCAAAGCATGCCTACCACAGACTCAACCAGAACCCTCCAAAGCAACGAGTGACAGAGCTATTGAGGTTGAGGACAAAGGGACCTGGGAAGAGCATGCTAAAGAGTGGAAGGGTGAACATGACCAATGTGAGGTGCAAGAAAGTCTGACCGAACCAAAGGTGAAGTTGGAAGCTACTGCCCAAACAGACAGAAAACAGTCAGCTAAAATCGAAAGTGAGAGTCAGTCAGTGAGTGAAAAACAGCCAAAGAGAGATGCTGCCCAACCAATCAAACAACATGGAGCTACAGCTGCAACTGAGAGCACCAGAAAAGAAGACAGGGAGAGCAGCACTAAAGGCCAGCCAGAGGTAAGTGTGGCCAAATTAGACAAACAACAAACAGATGAAGAGGAGCGAAAGAGGAAGGAGCTCAAGGAGGGACCAGGGCCCAGATTCATAAAACCTTCTGACATTTTTTCCTTAACTATAAAATTAAGCAAAGTTGCTATTCCTCAAAGGTTCTTGAACATTTTCTTGTGCTATTTCCTATGTTTCTCCTTAAGCCAAAAGTTAAGAAGAAATTAGATTCTTGAAAATAATGTTATTGGAAATGTTGTTAATTCCAAGATGGCTCAACCCTTACACTCAGGCCAGTGAGAGAAAAAGCTCAGGAAAGCAATTGAACATATTTAATTTACTCACAAACTTCATCTGAAAGTTTCAGTGTTGATTATTTTAAACCCAAAAACATGTTTTAGAACAGTCATCTCAGTAAGAAATATGCTAACATGATTGCCACTGCTAGCTAGATAGCTAGCTAAAACGGTTGCCTAGCAACACACATCTTAAGAAGATTTGTAAGAAGATATTTGAGAAGTTTGTAAGAAAATCATTCAACCTCAATATATTGTTGAGGAATTGCATTTACAAACTATCTTATGAACGTATTATTTTTTTTCTTAAGAAGCTTCTTAAGTTTTTGTATAAGAAGTGTTTTGGGAATCTGCGCCCAGGCCATGTTGCTATGGCAACAGAGAGCACAGAGAGGGCAAAGCCGGATGGCAGTGACTTGCCACAGGTGAGTCCATTGCTCGCTCACTCACTCACTCAAAGCTGTAAAATACCCCCATGTTTGTTTTGAGAAAGTGTGGGGTTCTATCTCCAGGCTCTGTAATATGAGCTGTATAAGTGAGACAGGCATGATTCTAGTCTGATTTATCTCTGGGGTTCTGTGGCACATTGTTCTAAAGGACAAAACATTTTGAATGCCCCTGTACCTCAGAGCAGCTAGGAGGGTTAGAGGTCTTACCTAGAGAGACAAAGAGAGGACAGAGTGAAATAAATAGTTGGAAAGATGAGCGTGAATACAGTGAGTGAAGTTGCTTCAGGGAAGTAATGTTATTGTCAAAATTGTATTAAAACCACCACGTTTGCATGGCTCTAGGTGGAAAAAAAACACATGTTCTTTTGTGTGTGTTGTAGCTTGGGTCTAAAAAGAATGCTTAGTCTTTTGTTAATGACGTTGATAGCTGTTGATAACGTTGATAATGTTAATATTTACTCCCTTGTAATGTTCTCACTCATAATGCAGCAAAGGACAACTACCCAAGGTACTTTTAGATGGTTTAAGAATACAATGTAGTCTGAACAAAGAACAAGGGCCTGTGCCCTCTTGACCATAGACTGTATATACAGTGGGGCAAAAAAGTATTTAGTCAGCCACCAATTGTGCAAGTTCTCCCACTTAAAAAGATGAGCGAGGCCTGTAATTTTCATCATAGGTACACTTCAACTATGACAGACAAAATTAGAAAAAAAATCCAGAAAATCACATTGTAGGATTTTTTATGAATTTATTTGCAAATTATGGTGGAAAATAAGTATTTGTTCACCTACAAACAAGCAAGATTTCTGGCTCTCACAGATCTGTAACTTCTTCTTTAAGAGGCTACTCTGTCCTCTACTCGTTACCTGTATTAATGTCACCTGTTTGAACTTGTTATCAGTATAAAAGACACCTGTCCACAACCTCAAACAGTCACACTCCAAACTCCACTATAACCAAGACCAAATACTATGACCAAGACCAAAAGTTTAGAAACTTTTGTTATTGACCAAATACTTATTTTCCACCATAATTTGCAAATAAATTCATAAAAAATCATACAATGTGATTTTCTGGATTTGTACCTATGATGAAAATTACAGGCCTCTCTCATCTTTTTAAGTGGGAGAACTTGCACAATTGGTGGCTGACTAAATACTTTTTTGCCCCACTGTATATATATAAGGATGGTCTTTACCTGTGTTTGAACAGAACACACGGCTCCTGGACAGGAATGTGAGCTGCCCGCCTCTCTCATGATGTCACTCTCTATAATGTCATAGGCAGAAAGACTAAACACTGATTCTGCCCACTCTAGTGTTCACTTCACTGCAGTGAGTGTTGATGTGGAGAGTATTCTTTTTCCGCTTCCAACCGTGGTTTTTGACACCACAGGTTTGACGTAGGCTTTGGTGAATGCCTGGAAGCCCGCTATTCATTCACAGGTTAATTGTTATTTTGGTTTTCATAGCAGCAACCGGTGTGCAGCACAGAGAAGCCAGAAGCTCCTGTTGAGGCAGCAGTCCCTGTTGTAAAGAAGGAGACTCTAACCCCAGAACCTTTTGTGAAAAAAGAGACCCCAGCTGTACCAGAAGGACCCACCATGCAGGACATCTTCACTGACATCCAGCGCCTGTCACAAACTGGACCAAAGAGCATTCTCATTGAGGTACGCTCAAAGGTTACTGTGCAGAGTTGCACATGCACAATTTTCAGTTTGTGATAGTAATGCTTTGTATTAGTGTTTGAAATGTGTCTGATATTTGAACGTTTGTGCGAGCAGTTAAGAAAAAATTGCCCTGGCAAGGAAGAAGCATTTCGCTACACTCGCATTAACATCTGCTAACCATGTGTATGTGACAAATAAAATTTGATTTGATTTGAAGAAAACGTATTACAATAGCTTGAATTATTAGTATCTCAATCTTTGTCGAAGCGCACCACACTGTTCACTGTCCACAGGGTCATACTGTCTCTTTGTGTGTAACCACAGATTAAACCTTGGGAGGACCCCATGAGGATTCTGAACACGTCTCTGGCTGACCTGCAGGCTCGTCTGAGCAGGCTGGTGGTCAGGGTACTGGGCTGCAGAAACCGCCCTGCAGACCTCAGCCCGGCAGCCATGGCTTTGCAGGTGGAGGAGGCCGAGGTGAGAGCCAGGCCAAAATAAACCGCAACCCAATAGCAACACACAACACACCAGAAAACCACAACAGCAACGCACAATAGAAACCCACAACATAATCCACAGTACAGTTCACAATAGTAACCCATTTAAATGTCAACATAGAGGTTGATATTTAAGTTATAAGCTTTTCAAGTCTGTCCTATTGAGTCAGTTGATCATTATTCCTAGAGTGAACATGCTGTGTTTTGTATTTTGTGGTTCCAGGAATGCAGACAGGCTGCTCAGACCCAGGTGTCTGTGTTCTCCCAGCCCAGAGAGGCTCAGACTGCAGACCAGGAGGCATTTGAGCATATGGAGAGCCAGTGGGGCGCAGCAGTATGGGATGCCTCGGAAGCTGTCCACTGTAAGGAGGCCCAGCTGCAGCTGGTCACTGAGGCGGACAGGCAGACACAGACAGTCAAGGCCACTCTGGAGAAACTGTCTGCAGAGCTGGAGGCCCTCACAACGTGAGTGTTGTCACTGCAGTCTCTGATGAATAGATTTACTTTAGTTTTTATCAGTAAGAATATTAGGCATTTTCTAATTTCACAATACAATTTGATGGTCACACTGCCTAGTGAGTAGTGGAGAATATGTCTATAATGCTCCGTTTTGTAAAATAATGCCCCTCTCCAATGCTGTGTGCAGATCCCCAGTGGAGAGCAGCTCAGCAGAAGCTGAGGAGCTACGTTCCTTTCTGCGGGGTATGGAGGAGGACAGGACCGTCATGGGGGAGCTGACCCTCACTCTCACCAAGCTGTCACCCCACCTGAACCAAGCAAAGCGAGCTGCTGCACAGATCCAGCAGATAGGCCTGCAGGAAGAGTGGAGGTCACTGGAGAGAGCTTCAGAGAAGACCCTGTACTGTGTCAATGGCTATGCCAGGGAAACCAGCAGCCTTCTCGCAGAGATCTCCTCTCTTCAGGAGCAACTGGAGGTCATAGGAAAGGCTACAGGCTCACCCCATTCCACTACAATCCAGTGGGACAGCAAGAGGGCCCAGGAGCTGATGATGGTGAATGCTGAGCTGACTGCAGCTCAGCAGAAATACCTCTACCTGCAGCAGAGCTCAGAGGCTCTGGCCCACAGCTCCCTATATGAGAAGGAGACGAGGCAGATAGAACAGGGGCTCCAACAGGTCAAGGAGCAGCTGGATCATGTTGGAGAGCAGGTGTCCTCTCAGACCCCCAGCAGTGACAACCCTATCATGAATAAGATCCACAAGGTAATGATGGACGCCTTTGCCTGGGCCAAGCAGATGGAGAGCGACATTGAGGGCCGGAGGAGGAAGGTGGCCCTGCTCCCTGAGGGGGTCCATCGGCAGATCAAAGACCTGAAGAAGCTGCAGTGGGAGATGGCGGCCAAGCAGGCCCAGCTGGAGGCCCTGGTGGAGGAGGTGGAGGAGCTGCTCCCAGAGCTGGACCAGGCTGATGAGGTCCCCATGGTGCACTCCTCCCTGGTCAGCCTGGAGAGTCTGTCCAGGTCCACCACAGAGAAGCTAGCCAAGGCTGTGAAGGAGATGGAGTCAGGCTTGCAGACTAGAGAGAATATGTCAGAGCAGATAGCAGACCTGGACTCCTGGGTGGTGGGTCACCTCCATAGAGAAGCCTCCAGGAGGGGAGAGGGGGAGGGCCAGAGTTCTAAAGACCTGGATCGCCGAGTCAGACAGATTCAGGAGACCCTGGTAGAGGCGGAGAAACAGGCTGCTGTGTCCGAGGCTCTTCTCATGAGGAGCAGAGACATTGCCTCTGAGCTCAGCATCACAGAGAACTGCCTCCTCAATGAGAAACTCACAAACCTCCAGGAGGACATCAAGAGCATCATCAGCTATGAGAAAGCTAACCAGCAGGAGCTGGAGGAACTCCTTCAGACTCAAGACGCATCTAGGCAGAAGGTGACCACGGTGGAGAAGAGCCTGAGACAGATGCTGGTGGACCTAAACAGACACAGGTTCCCGGTCACCAGGGAGACTCTAAGCACCATTGAGCCGTTTAAACACATGATCATGGAGCACAAGTGCCAGGTGGATAAGCTGCAGCCCTTCATCCCTGAGGAGAAGAAACAAGAGCTGCTGTGTGTCATTTCCCAGTTGCACTGCAAAATGAGCACGCTGAATATGAAGGCCAAAGAACACGAGAGGTACCTAACCTTCAGGCAGTGTGTGGAGGAACTGCGGGAAAATGTGGAGAAGCAGGTCCTCCAGACCAAGGAGGAGAACAGGGGGAAGGAGGAGAGGTACACGACCGGTCAGGTCATCCTCACTCAGCTCCCTCTGATAAAGAGACTGTGTGAGGAGGCTGCCGATGAGCTGCAGAGTATCTCCCAGGACCTCTATCCCTCACAGCTGTCTGCAGAGCGTGGGTGGCTTAAGCAGAACCTGGAGAACTTCCAAACCTGGGAGATGACTGTGATCAACAACATCCAGATCCTGGAGTGGGGCCTGCTGAAGGAGGTGCACCTCCAGTCGGAGCAGAGAGCTCTGCTGGCCTTCCTAAGGGACATCCAGCGGGAGCTGCAGCAACCATGCCAAGTGGAGCCCACCGAGGAAGCCGTCGACAAGGAGCACTGGAGGATTGTGACCCTGCGGATGACCGTGGAGTGCAGACTGAGGGTGTTGAAGATTCTAGAGCGCAAGAAAGGAACTAGGCAGCAGGATGGATCCCCGGAGTATAGTGACCTGATGGACCTGAAGAATGCAATCCTGAATGAATGTGACTTACGAATGGCAAGTTGTTTTGTTTTTGGTTGATTGTGTTTCAAAACCATATTAAATGCATGTTCTACTAATTTAAAAGGTAATTGACTATTCATGTAAAAAATGTTGATGATTTTTCAGGAGAGCGTTTCCCAGGCACGGAATTCTTTGAGAGACTACACTGGAGCTGTGAGTGGTGCTGTCAGGTTCCTCCAGGAGGCTGAGGCCCTGCTCCATCCCTCATTAGCCCCAGTCGGAGGTTGCGTTGAGAGGCTGAGGGACATCCAGCAGGCCCTGGCCTCCATGGAGGAGCAGCTCCATTCCCATATAAGCCAGATCCAGACCCTGGCCCTCCAGCATGACTACCTGAGCCCCCAGATGGTGGAGCGTCTACAGAGGGAGGTGCTGAGCCAGCTCCTGGTGCGGATGTCCACCCTCCAGGCCCAGGCCCAGCTCAAACTGGAGGCCCTGCAGAGGTAGACACTGTCTCTTAAGAGTCAAAGGACCTTAGATACAGTCATGATAGTGAAATGATTGTAAAACTCAACTGCCAAGTCAAGCCAACCTTCTAATGCTTAATGCCATTTGTAGTAGTCTTATTGATGTGACGCCTGATTGATATGCGGCTTGTGTTTGGTAGGTGTGCTGAGTATCACAGAAGGTATAGGAAGTGCCATGAGGAGATATGCCAGTGTGTAAAGAGCGCAGAGACCCATCTCTCCTACTGTCACTCTCACAAAGTCAGCTCTCTCACAGACTGCACCGACCAGCAAGCTAAGCTAAAGGTATGGGGAAAGAATGCTAAACACATTTTTCGTAGCGTTAACTTTTTTTTTTTAAATATCTATTTTTTACCCACCACTTTCTCTCTCCTTTACAGGCTCTGTCTGAGGAGGTGGACTCTGTAACTGGGCTTCTAAAGTGTTTGGGGGAGTGGTGCCCGGAGCAGGGTTGCCGTTGCAGCAGGGAGGGGGCGGTGAGCGCGCTCTGGAGGCAGGTGGCAAGACTGCAGCGTTGCACCCGCAATCTGAAGACTCACTCAAATCAGAGGGCAGATGAATGGAGTGATATTACAAAGAGCGTGAGTTACATGATAGATACTGGACACCTCTTCCTAAATCTTAAAAATAGCTTTGAAATTAAGTTGAAATTAAATAGTTTTCAACCCTGCGATATAAAATCTACCAAACTCTTTCAGCCAATGATTGACACAATATAGAGAGAGACCCCACTCTTCCCTACACACCCAGCACAGAAAGTCAGGTTGGAAGCAGCCATTTTACAGACTGACTCATTAACTCCAATTCTTGTTATCCTTTCAGGTGGAGCGAGCGTCCATCATGCTGGAGCAGGTGGAGGCTGAGCTGCCAAATGACTCCAGGGAGAAGGTGTGTGGGGAAGAGCTGCAGGTGCTGCTGTTGTACTGGGACCAGTACCAGGACAGGCTAGACTGTGAGCACCGAGCTCTCTCAGCTCTCGAGCTCCGCATCGCCAGACTGCTGGGCGTCCCCGCCCACCTGGAGCAGGCCCCGCCCAACCCGCTGTGTCAACAGTTGCAGGTCATGCAGGACCGCTATGGCAGGTGAGAGGTCAACCACCATACAACAGACAGGACAGGAAACACATTGTTTGGTATTGTTGTTTCAGGAGCTGAGTGTGTGGTGCCGCAAATATTACACTTAATTCCCACTTCTCAAAGACACAAATCCCCATATGCCAGCATATGCCCATATGGCATGAATTAACAACTATAGGCTTTAAGACAAGTGTTAAAAGCCAAACGTGTTGCATTGATGGTCATACCAATCAGTGTTTCTGTGGTAGTGCAGGGCATAGGTACTCAAACTCCCAGCGGCTCCACACATTCACACTTGGATGAGCATTCTGGGAAAAGTGGGTCGGGAAAGGGTTGCTGTGCCTCTCCACTCAGGACAACAAGCGCAGAAAGATGCACACTCATACCTACTCAGTCATCCACAGCATACACGCACATGCTTACTGTGTAGATAGACAATCACAGACGCAGAGGTTGTGAAATCCTTAAATACCTGAATTGAGATGATGCTCTGCATCCTGATTTTGGTGTCAGCTTTCGTTCCCAAAGGAAACTCTTTTCCTTATGAAGTCAAGGTAAGAGACTAGAGTTTTTTAAATCTCCCTTTTAAACAGACTATGTGTTATATTGGTTATGTACCATGCTAGCTGTTTTTTGATTCACAGTGATATACAGAGCCTTCGAAAGGTTTTCAGATCCCTTGACTTTTTCAAAAATGTATTACGTTACAGCCTTATTCTAAAATTGATTAAATTGTTTTTTTTTCCCTCATCAATCTACACACAATACCCCATGACAAAGCAAAAACAGTTTTTTAGAAATGTTTGCTAATTTATAAATAATAAGAAAAATTAAACATGACATTTACATTTACTGAAGCACCTTTGGCAGTGATTATAGCACTTCTTGGCACACCTCTACTTAGGGAGTTTCTCCCATTCTTCTCTGCAGATCCTCTCAAGCTCTGTCAGGTTGGATGGGGAGCATTGCTGCACAGCTATTTTCAGGTCTCTCCAGAGATGTTTGATCTGGTTCAAGTTCAGGCTCTGCCTGGGCCACTCAAGGACGTTCAGAGACTTGTCCCGAAGCCACTCCTGCGTCATCTTGGCTGTGTGCTTAGGGTTGTTGTCCTGTTGGAAGGTGAATGTTCGCCCAAGCCTGAGGTCCTGAGCACTCTAGAGCAGGTTTTCATCAAGGATCTCTCTGTACTTTACTCCATTCATCTTTGCCTCGATCCTGACTAGACTCCCAGTCCCTGCCGCTGAAAAATATCCCCACAGCATGATGCTGCCACCACCATGCTTCACCGTAGGGATGGTGCCAGGTTTCTTCCAGAAGTGATGCTTGGCATTCAGGCCAAATATTTTAATCTTGGTTTCATCATTTCAGAGAATCTTGTTTTAGATACCTTTTGGGAAACTCCAAGCAGGCTGTCATTTGCCTTTTACTGAGGAGTGGCTTCCGTCTGGCCACTCTACCGTAAAGGCCTGATTGGTGGAGTACTGCAGGGATGGTTGTCCTTCTGGAAGGTTCTCCCTTCTCCACAGAGGAACTCTAGATCTCTGTCAGAGAGACCATCGGGTTCTTGGTCACCTTCCTGACCAAGGCCCTTCTCCCCCGATTGCTCAGTTTGGCCGGGCGACCAGCTCTAGGAAGAGTCTTGGTGGTTCCAAACTTCTTCCATTTAAGAATGATGAAGGCCACTCTATTCTTGGGGACCTTCAATGCCTCAGACATCTCTTGGTACCCTTCCCCAGATCTGTGCCTCGACACAATCCTGTCTCGGAGCTCTAAGGACAATTCCTTCAACCTCATGGCTTGGCTTTTGCTCTGACACGCACTGTCAACTGTGGGACCTTTTATAGACAGGTGTGTGCCTTTCCAAATCATGTCCAATCAATTGAATTTACCACAGGTGGACTCCAGTCATGTTGTAGAAACATCTCAAGGATGATCAATGGAAACAGGATGCACCTGAGCTCAATTTCGAGTCTCCTAGCAAAGGGTTTGAATACTTATGTAAATAAGGTATTTCAGTTTTTTATTTTTAATACATTTTCAAAAATGTCTATAAACCTGTTTTCGCTTTGTCATTATGGGGTACTGTGTGTAGACTGCTGAGGATTTTTTTAAATCAATTTAAGAATAAGGCTGTACCATAACAAAATGTTGAGGAAGTCAAGGGGTCTGAATACTTTCCGAAGGCACTGTAACTAAGACTTTAGCCAGCTGTTTGGTGCACTATAGACCTGCCTGTCTGTTTGTGTCTACAGTCTGAAGGAGAAGAGCATGCTGGGGCGGTGTGTGGTGCGGACAGAGGTGGAGGAGAGGGACAAGGTGAGGGAGGAGCTGAGTGGGGTGAAGGCGTGGCTGGTGACTGCAGAAGACCTCCTGTCACAGCTGGAGCAGTGTCCCAACACACATAAGCTACATGTGGGTAACCCTCTGTCTCACAGCACCTTAACATCACACAGTGTGGACAACACAATGTACCTATACACGCAGAGTGTAGTAATTTAGCAAATATTCTCAGCAGCGTCCAGGAGTTAAGAGTGCCAGATTGAAAGGTTCCACAGTTGACGCATGGCATTTTGGGTCTTTGCTTTTATCATCCTCCTATGGAAGCATATGGTAGACTACAATTAGTAGAATTAATGACAAAATACTGTTTACTTGTCATTTTCAGTAATTTACTGTATTTTATGGAATTGTCCATATATTTTTTCATATTTAGTGTGTTGCTTATTGAGGTGGTTTTGGTTGTTTCAGTGTTCTTGACAAATTATAGCATAGCCTACTGTGAATGCTAATATATTTCATAGGGATAAGTGCATAGTTGAGATTTGAACAACCCCCTCCCCTCTGTACAGTGATGCATGCGTAACGGGCTTCTAATGAGTAGGTATTTCCCATCCCTGTACCCACAACACAATGCTGTGTCTGTGCTCTGCAAACAAACATGATCAACTCAGAGGAAACGTTTACAAAGACAATAACTCTTCCAAATTGCACGGTTCACATTTTTATCTAATTTGAAATTCATAGAATTAATGATTTGAAGCTCAAGTTGAATTAAGTGGAAAGTCTCGTTGTGACTCGTATTTCCAGATTCTGTCATTCCACCATGAACTGTATGTGGCGGTTGGTTTTGAGTTTCACTGCTGAAAGGTTGTTGTAATGAAGGTCTTCAGTGAGACTGTTAGCTCAGTGAAAGAGTTCCCCAACAAAGTGCCACATTTGAATTTAACCGTTGGCTGGGCCCTCATCCCTTTAGCTAGCTTAGTTTTATCAACCTTCCCCGGAGCTTTGTCTTGGTACTCAGTGGATGAGAGGGGACCAGTGTTAGTGTTGTCTAAAGACCTGAGTCTTGTCCAACATTTTCTCTATGTCTCCCCACCCCCCTCTACTCAGAGAGGGTCTATGAAAGGGCTCTAAAGCCCCCCCATACCTGCCTCTTTTTGTTCCACCTTGTAAGTGGATCCTCTTGGTGCATCTGTCCCAGTCTCAGACCAGCACTGATGTCACCTCCCTGACACACACACACACACACACACACACACATGCAGCTTCCTATGTGGCGTTGCCCTGGTCCCTGTCTCAGAGCCAGGTTGTGCTGTATTTCATCTGCATCACTGGTCGTGTTTTTCCTATCGTCGTTTGATTTTCATGTTCAGTCTGTGGACTAGGACTGTGAATAGCCTCTCATTAGCTGTGTGCTGCTAGGTGGGAGGTGAAGAGGGCTCATGCTGAGTAGCTTCAGGAATGAAAGACTTAATAAGGAAGCCTTTCTGAGCTAGTTAAACCAGCCCAGGAGAGAGAGGTGCGACATACTCGGCTGTACATTCTGTCTGGTAAGAGCTGGACCCTATGGAGGATGTGAATGAATCTATGAATGTGTATTAGTGTGTTTGTGACCTTGGAGACATAATGATGGCAGAGAGAGGGTATAGGCTGTAGAACAGTGGAGGCTGTTGAGGGGAGGACGGCTCATAATAATGGCTGGAACGCAGCGAATGGAATGGCATCAAACACATGGAAAGCCGTGTGTTTGGTGTATTTGATTCCATTCCACCTATTCTACACCAGCCATTACCACGAGCCGGTTCCTCCCCAATTAAGGTGCCACCAACCTCCTGTGCTGTAGAATGAGGCTCGCTGAACTTTGTTTTTTTCTCCTCTCTCTTTCAATCTCTTGCTTTCTCTCTCTCTCTTATTCTCTCTCCATCTTTCTCTCTCTTTCCCTCCCTCTCTGTCTCTCCTCAGGAGGTTCACACCCAGCTGTGTACCCAGACGGCAGTGCTGCAGCGCATCATGGACGGTCTGAGGATGAAGTACTCGGACATGTACACCCTGGTTCCCGTGGAGATAGAGGGACCGCTACAGGACGTGACACACTCACTGCAGGAAGTAGAGGAGAAGGTACAGTAGCTGAAACCTTTAACGGTGCTTGTAGCATTGTAATGTGGTCTATTTGTAAGGACCTCATTTGTAGATATTTTCTATGAATGTCAAGAACGAGCTACATTTATTTCCACTACTTGTGTCTGACTGTCTTACTGCCCCCCAGGTAGGGGATGTAATGGAGAAGAGTGGTCCCCTGCACAGACTGGGAGCCAAGGTGTCTGAGATCAAGGCTGGTCTGGGATCAGTGCAGGACAAACTGCAGCAGAGAAGCCCCTCTCTTTCGGAGGCAGAAAGCACACAGAAGGTGAGTGCTAAGATAGCAGATATGAGAACTGATCTAGGATCAGAGTTTACCAGGCTGATGTACATAGCAGAAAGAGACTGTGTTATCACATTTGTGTGTGTGTGTGTGTGTGTGTGTGTGTGTGTGTGTGTGTGTGTGTGTGTGTGGTGTGTGTGTGTGTAGCGTGTGTGGGACGAGCTGGACATGTGGCACTCCCGTGTGGCAGCGTTGGAGGTGGAGGTGCAGGATCTGGAACACGCTGAGGAGGCCCAGGTCCTCACAGAGAGCCTGACGGAGGCCCAGCTGCTCCACTCACACATGGCCAAGCAGGCAGAGCAGAGGACCGCCTTCCTCAGCAAGGTGAGGAACTACAATTCCCTAAACCCCCCTGGTTACTCTGACATATGTTCAGTTAACCCCTTGGGTAGTGTTAGCCCCTGTGTTTGTGGACTAGGACTGTGAATAGTCCTAGTCCAGTGTGTGATAGATCCTACTTTTTTGATGACGTCAGGGTTGACTTTTATTTGTGGATGATGATATCATAGCATGTCTGATGTTATGATTTTTCTATATGATTTTATAGCTGATTTAATACTGACTATGTGTTTGTGTTGGTTGCAGATCAGCACATGGTTACAGGAGCATGACGAGATGATCAACAGCTCCAACAGTTGGCTAACTGAGGCTCAGTCCTGGCTCACTGCTCCCTGTACCTACACTACAGCCAAAGACTTGGCCAGCTACGTCCACGCACTACAGGTCAGTACAGCGCAACTCTTACCCAAAACTTTCCCTACACTCACCCAAGTCAAATGTACTACAATGAAGTGCACAACACAATTTGATTCATCACCGCATAACAAATGTTGAGGTTAGCCTATATTATCAGAATAATCATATGGTCTCCTGTAGATGTTACTGATCTCTATCCTTCTGTGTTGTAGATGGTGCTGGATGACTCGCAGCAGATCCGCATCACTCTGCAGGGCTTTGTGTCCGTGCTGAAGGAGATCTCCCTGGTGTGTGACATCACAGCGCAGCAGGAGCAGCTGGCCGAGGCTGACCGCCATGTGGCCGCTGTACAGCAGGGCTTTGTGGCTCCACTCTCCCAGCTAGACCATGCCGCCGCCGTGAGTCCACCTCTCTTTCTCCACTTCTCCTAATTTCTCCTCCTTTCTCTCTCTCTCTCTCTCTCTCTCTCTCTCTCTCTCTCTCTCACTCTCTCAATTCAATTTCAATTCAAGTTAAAGCTTTTATTGGCATGGAAAACATATGTTAACATTGCCAAAGCAAGTGAAGTAGATAATAAACAAAAGTGAAATAAACAATAAAAATGAGCAGTGAACATTACACTCACAAAATTTCCAAAAGAATAAAGACATTTCAAATGTCATATTATGTGCAAATAGTTAAAGTACAAAAAGGCCAAATAACATTCTAGTTTGTTGTTTTTTTGTTAATTCTTTCCAATGTGTCAAGTAATGATTTGGTCTAATTGTGTTGCTGTCCTGGGTCTCTGTGAGGTCTGTTTGTGTTTGTGAACAGAGCCCCAGGACCAGCTTCCTTAGGGAACTCTTCTCCAAGTTCGTCTCTCTCTTTAGGTGATGGGTTTGTTATGGAAGGTTTGGGAATCGCTTCCATTTAGGTGGTTGTAGAATTTAACAGCTCTTTTCTGAATTTTGATAATTAGCGGGTATTGGCCTAATTGTGCTTTGCATGCATTATTCTGTGTTTTACATTGTACACAGAGGATATTTTTGCAGAATTCTGCATTCTTGGTTGGTGAGTGGACCCCAGACCTCACAACCATAAAGGCCAATGGGTTCTATAACTGATTAAAGTATTTTTATCCAGATCATAATTGGTATGTTGAATTTTATGTTCCTCTTGATGGCATAGAAGGCCCTTCTTGCCTTGTCTCTCAGATCGTTCACAGCTTTGTGGAAGTTGTGGCGCATGGAATTTGTATTTGTGGTCCTGGCAACTGGACCTTTTTTGGAACACTGTTATTTTTCTCTTACTGAGATTTACTGTCAGGGCCCAGGTCTGACAGAATCTGTGCAGAAGATCTAGGTGCTGCTGTAGGCCCTCCTTGGTTGGGGACAGAACCGCCAGATCATCAGCAAACAGTAGATGTTTGACTTCAGATTCAAGTAGGGTGAGGCCGGGTGCTGCAGACTGATCTAGTGCCCTCGCCAATTCGTTGATATATATGTTGAAGAGGTTGGGGCTTAAGCTGCATCCCTGTCTTAACCCACTGCCCTGTGGAAAGAAATGTGTGTGTTTTTTTGCCAATTATAACCTCATACTTAGCTCTGGCATCTTCTACATGGATTTTAGAATGTTGTATGTTTTTCCCCCAACCCCACTTTCCTTCAATTTGTATAGCCGACTCTCATGCCAAATTGAGTCAAAAGCTTTTTTGAAATCAACAAGGCATGAGAAGACTTTGCCTTTGTTTTGGTTTGTTTGTTTGTCAATTAGGGTGTGCAGGATAAATACGTGGTCTGTCGTATGGTAATTTGGTAAAAAAGACAATTTGGCATTTGCTCAGTACATTGTTTTTATTGAGGAAATGTACAAGTCTGCTGTTAATGATAATGCACAAGATTTTCCAAATTTTGCTGTTGACGCATATCCCAAGGTAGTTATTGGGGCCAAATGTGTCTCCACTTTTGTGGATTGGGGGTAATCAGTCCTTGGTACCAAAAATTGGGAAAGATGCCAGAGCTAAGGCTGATGTTAAATAGTTTAAGTATAGCCAATTGGAATTTGTGGCCTTTATATATTAACATTTCATTGAGGATACCATCAACACCACAGACCTTTTTGGGTTGAAGGGTTTGTATTTTGTCCTGTAGTTCATTCAATGTAATTGGAGATTCCAGTGGGTTCTGGTAGTCTTTAATAGTTGATTCTAAGATTTGTATTTGATCATGTATATGTTTTTGCTGTTTGTTCTTTGTTATAGGGCCAAAAAGATTGAACAAGTGGTTTACCCATAAATCTCAGTTTTGGATAGATAACTCTTCATGTTGTTTGTTTAGTGTTTTACAATTTTCCCAGAAGTGGTTAGAGTCTATGGATTCTTCAATTACATTGATCTGATTTCTGACGTGCTGTTCTTTCTTTTTCCGTAGTGTATTTCTGTATTGTTTTAGTGATTCACCATAGTGAAGGCGTAGGCTCAGGTTTTTTGGGTCTCTATGTTTTTGGTTGGACAGGTTTCTTAATTTCTTTCTTAGGTTTTTACATTCTTCATCAAACCATTTGTCATTGTTGTTAATCTTCTTTGGTTTTCTGTTTGAATTTTATTTTATTTGATAGGGAAGCTGAGAGGTCAAATATACTGTTTAGGTTTTCTACTGCCAAGTTTACACCTTCACTATTATGTTTTGTCCAGGAAATTGTTTAAAAGGGATAGAATTTGTTGTTGCCTCATTTTTGGGGGGTAGGTTTCCACACTATTTCCTTCCATCTATAGCATTTCTTAATATTATTCAGTTCCTTTGGCTTTGATGCCTCATGATTGAGTATATCTCTGTTCAAGTAAACTGTGATTTTGCTGTGATCTGATAGGGGTGTGGGCTGACTGTGAATGCTCTGAGAGACTCTCTCTGTCTCGCTTTCTCTCTCTGCATTGCTCAATGTTCTTTTCTGATTGTGTAGGAGGTGGAAGCTATAGAGACGGAGGTGAAGATGATGGAGAAGGACGTCACTGAGATCAGGACGTTGTTATCGTCCCCTGACACTCTTCCCAGCCCCAGAGAGGAGAGCCTGAAGGTGAGCTGGGTGAAAGGAGTGTCTGGCACGTTTAGCCCTGGGACAGAGAGTGAGTGCTGATCTAGGATTAGTTTTGCCTTTCAGATCATAATGAATAACAAATGGGAAACCTGATTCTAGATCGTCAATCCTACTCTGAGACGCTTTGTGAATACAGGCCCTGGTCTCCCTCCTGTAACCCAGAGTGAGTCACTGTGTGTATATCCTTATACAGGTGTGTGTGGACAGGATCCAGTCTTTGCGGACGACCATAGCAGAGATCCAGAGCTGTAAGCCAGGCCTGTGTCTGCCAGAGAAGGCTGAGGAGACCCTCACTGTCTTTCAGAGAGTGGACCAGCTCCAACAGCAGCTAGAAGAGCTGGAGAAGGTGGCTGGGCAAATAAATGACTCCTCCCTACACACAAACACACTTTCTCAAATGTACACTCAGGATTAATGTTTTCCTTTATTTTCCTTTATTTTTAGATGGTTCCAGGGGAGTTCATAGTGAAGAAACAGACACTCACTTTACCGCCAGTGAAGGTCCCTGCACCTAGCCCAACTGTACCCACCTCTTCCACAGAGAATGTTTCTGTGCCCAGCTCAACATTACCAGCCACTGAGGAAGCAGACGTGAGATCCTTCCCTACAGCCACACCACTGCATGGGTCACCTCCACACTATAATGATCCTCAGGTTTTAGGCTGGGTTTCTGTATAAGCACTTTGTAATATGTAAAAATTGCTTTATAAATAAATGTGATTGATTGAACCTGACCAGGATATTCTGTTTTTGCAGGAGAATGGAGTGGAGCAGGGCCAGATCCAGATAGTCCATGTAGAGGAAGACGCGCTGAAGTCTTCTCCTGAACAGAGACTCAGCTGGGGAACGGAGAAGAGTCGGGTAAAAACCAAGTCACCCATATGTAGACAGTCTGACATGTTGTTAGCATGTGTCTACCTGGTAGTATCTTGTACCTGTCTGTGCTGTCTATTATAGTTTAGAAGCCTTTGAAGTCTTACTCCCACTCAGCTGTCTCACCCTCACTTAGCTGTCTCACCCTCACTCAGCTGTCTCCCCCTCACTCAGCTGTATCGCCCTCACTCAGCTGTCTCCCCCTCACTCAGCTGTATCACCCTCACTCAGCTGTCTCCCCTCACTCAGCTGTCTCCCCCTCACTCAGCTGTCTCCCCTCACTCAGCTGTCTCCCCTCACTCAGCTGTCTCCCCCTCACTCAGCTGTCTCCCCCTCACTCAGCTGTCTCACCCTCACTCAGCTGTCTCACCCTCACTCAGCTGTCTCACCCTCACTCAGCTGTCTCACACTCATTCATCTGCCACCCATCTTACCTCTAACCTGTCTCACCTCACTACTTTGTGTCAGCCGTAATCTGATTTATATTCTAAAAATGAGATGTGAGAGTAGATGACTTGTTCTAACATTACAGACACTGGTCAGGGGTAGGCAGGTCATGCTCCGTATGTCATGTGGCTTTTAATGGTACATTTGTAATGACTTAGTGCTTAGTTAGTTTGTAGTGCTTAATAAAGCAGGACATCAGTCTTCTAATAGCATTGCATGCTTTTCATAACTCTTTGTTTTTCTACTATTCTTTCTTTTTAGAAGATGACCTCACTATTACATAGGGGGAGGGACAGACCATATTCAAAGACAAAACGAACACCTAAGAAATTATGAATCATTTATTATAATATATAATGTATATAACATTAGTATGGGATAGGGGTTGGGGGGATATATGTTTATAACATAGGGGATATAGGTTTATCAAAAGGAGAAAAGGTTTCAAAATAGGAGACAGACATGAAGCATCAAACAACCCATCATTAAAGGGCCTATTGTCAACATACAGTATATACAGTTGAAGTCGGAAGTTTACATACACTTAGGTTGGAATCAATAAAACTTGTTTTTCAACCACTCCACAAATTGCTTGCTAACAAACTATAGTTTTGGCAAGTCGGTTAGGACATCTACTTTGTGCATGACAAGTAATTTTTCCAACAATTGTTTACAGACAGATTATTTCACTGTATCACAATTCCAGTGGGTCAGAAGTTTACATACACGAAGTTGACTGTGCCTTTAAACAGCTTGGAAAATTCCAGAAAATTCTGCAATGGCTTTAGAAGCTTCGGATAGGCTAATTGACATCATTTGACTCAATTGGAGGTATACCTGTGGTTCTATTTCAAGGCCTACCTTCAAACTCAGTGCCTCTTTGCTTGACATCATGGAAAAATCTAAAGAAATCAGCCAAGACCTCAGAAAAATAATTATAGACCTCCACAAGTCTGGTTCATCCTTGGAACCAATTTCCAAACGCCTGAAGGTAGCAAGTGGGACCATGGGACCACGCAGCCGTCATACCGCTCAGGAAGGAGACTCCTAGAGATGAACGTACTTTGGTGCGAAAAGTGCAAATCAATACCAGAACAACAGCAAAATACCTTGTGAAGATGCTGGAGGAAACAGGTACAAAAGTATCTATATACACAGTAAAACGAGTCCTATATCGCCATAACCTGAAAGGCCGCTCAGCAAGGAAGAAGCCACTGCTCCAAATCCGCCATAAAAAAGCCAGACTACGGTTTGCAAATGCACATGGGGACAAAGATCATACTTTTTGGAGAAATGTCCTCTGGTCTGATGAAACAAAAATAGAACTGTTTGGCCATAATGACTATTGTTATGTTTGGAGGAAAAAAGGGGGTCTTGCAAGCCAAAGACCACCATCCCAACCGTGAAGCTCAGGGGTGGCAGCATCATGTTATGGGGGTGCTTTGCTGCAGGAGAGTCTGGTGCACTTCACAAAATAGATGGCATCATGAAGGAAAATTGTGGATATATTGAAGCAACATCTCAAGGAAGTTAAAGCTTGGTCGCAAATGGGTCTTCAAAATGGACAATGACCCCAAGCATACTTCCAAAGTTGTGGCAAAATGGCTTAAGGACAACAAAGTAATGGTTGGCGTGGCCATCACAAAGCCCTGACCTCAATCTATAGAACATTTGTGGGCAGAACTGATAAAGCGTGTGCAAGCAAGGAGGCCTACAAACCTAACTCAGTTACACCAGCTCTGTCAGGAGGAATGTGCCAAAATTCACCCAACTTATTGTGGGAAGCTTGTGGAAGGATACCCAAAATGTTTGACCCAAGTTAAACAATTTAAAGACAATGCTACCAAATACTAATTGAGTGTATGTAAACTTCTGACCCACTGGGAATGTGATGAAATAAGTAAAAGCTGAAATAAATCATTCTCTCTACTATTATTCTGACATTTCATATTCTTAAAATAAAGTGGTGATCCTAACTGACCTAAGTCAGGGACTTTTTACACGGATTAAATGTCAGGAATTGTGAAAAACTGAGTTTAAATGTATTTGGCTAAGATGTATGTCAACTTCCTTCTTCAACTGTATGTATATATTGCCATGCATTCAGTTTACTGACATTATCTAAATATTATAAAAGTGGGTGAACCTATAACCTGTGAAAGCAGTGGGACATCAATTTAAAGTGATCTGAGATATAGTCATATAACAAAAAGATACAGTAAACTCCAAAAAGTTATAGAGATGAGGATATCCTAGATTCCAGGGAAGTTACTTAATATTCAGAGAGGGTGGATAGGAGTTTCTGAATAGATTGTGTATAAGAGCGAGACATAGAGACCCCCCCTGCCTATGACACATGAGCCCCGTCCAGCCCACCACACATGACCCCTGACCTGCAATAAGGCGACCAATGTGAGTACAGTGAGTAAGTCTCAAAGACAGTGTCCATTCCTACAGTTTCTAGTATGGGTTTACGGTTCTGTAAAACTCAGCAGCCAACGATTCATGACATTGTTCCATGTGCCTAATGCAACACACAACACTGAAGCATGACTAACCCAATTATATTTAAATGTCTACCAAATAAGAGCATTGCTCTTTCTAATTCTCAATCTATCTTTGTCATACCCTCTTTTAGAGTGTGCTTCTATTCCAGGACGTGCATGTGTTCCCATCATTCAGCTTGTTTGTATGTCTGTGCATGTGTCCTTGACTTGGCGTGGCAGGAGTCCAGGGGCGTGTCATGTCCTGTGGAGGAGGAAGAGGGAGGGTAGGAAAAAGAGGAGGAGGGGAGAGGCTCTCTGTGGTGGCTGTCTGGGGCAGAGCTCCAGTGTCCTACTGGACCCTCTGACATCACTGCCCCTGGCCTTCCTGTGACATGCCCGTGGGTCACTCTGCCCCCTGTTTCACTGCAGCACTGGGAGGCACTATATCCAACCCTGCTTCCCTATAATCTTGTTCCCATGTTTCCTCTTCCTCCTCCTCTTCCTCCTTGCTGGTCTCACACACACTGGAAATTTGCTTGTCTGTGTTCAGTTTCTTTCCACATATTTTTACTTTGACAATAAAATCAGTATCTTCTCTATTTAATTTTTTTCAATTCTCTGTTGCTATTTTGTTTTCTGGTGGGTCGTTGTTATTTAATGCCGTCCCCTCAAGTCTTCCTCTTTACTTTTCAGAATGTTGAGGGTACTGCTGCCGATGTGATTGATTACCTCTAGGGGGCAATGTGGTGCAATCTTTGCCAAAGACTTTTACCAAAACATCTATGAGAAGTTTTTAAAACGTTTGTTTTTCCTCATATATCTGCACCTTATTTTAGAACCAGGGTGTTTCATAGTTTTGATGTTTTTTGTTGTTGCCTATTATTTCATTAAAATGTTTGTGATTTGTTATTGACTGTCTCCACTGTGTTGCTGTTCTGGTCAGGACCCTGAGGTTGCAGCAGAAGGGAGCCATGCTGCAGCTGAGGAAGAAGGGGGAACCACAGCCATGGAACAGAGTCAGGACACAACTGAACAGGTACCAGACACCTCCATCTATGGGAGTCAGACAATGGCACCTAACAGCACTGTATGATGTAACATGTATAACAACCCTCATATGAAAGAACATGTAGAACATAACATTACATATAACAGGACTGTTTTAGTGCCTTAATGAATGACTGTGTATGGTTTTCTCATGGATGATAACATAATAATGACTGATGCTGTATCTGAGTAGTGTCCACATTGTAACACTGCTCATGTCTCTTCAGGACCTCTCTGTAGTGGGTCTCTCGGTCGCCTCAGGAACAAGTGTGTCCGAAGCTTTATCAAAACCTGTGGGCACAGTCAGAACACAGTCTCTGTCTGAAAGCATGGTAAACACACCCCCCTCCATTCAACTCTCAAAATCCTCCAAGTCCCAATGTATTGTGTCCTAGACCTAGTCTGGAGTAGAACCCATTGTTTAGACTCCCTCTCTATCTCGATCTACGTTCGGTGCATTTACATGGCGGAAGAATCCCAGATATTCTATCATACTGCAGTTTGATTCTCACAGGTTGCAGTATGAGTCTGAACATTCTGTTAACACATTGTCAGGAATTCGAATTCCGATTTGTATAGTTTTATATGTTTACGTGATAAATGACAACTAAGCATGCTATCCAGTGAACTGTCAGGGAGCAGACTCATGTGAATCTGGTTCATCCCCGGTTACTGATAGCTGGCAGACCACCTCTTTTACAACAAAGACAATTCCTCTAACTGGAAGGGAAAGAAAGGAGTTGATGATGTGGGGTGCGTTTTTAAAAAGGACACTATATTGTACTGCATGGGTCCTTTTTTGTTGTTTGATGATCAAAAAAAGTACTTGATATTGATACGTTGATAATTATTTGGACTTTCCATAAAATCGTATACTGGTAACCACATTTGTGAATCCTGTTTTATAATGTATAATATACATTTATTAGACGTTGTTGACCCTTAAGACTCTGAGTATAATTGCACATGCCTCGAATCAATATGCATATCTGTTTAGTTTATTACTCTATGTGCTTGCTTACACACATATGCATTGTATTTCAATGAGTTATGATCGTTTTGCATAATATGCTGTTTACACACTATTCCACCACTGCCTGGAAGCAGGACGGCGTGGAAAACTATATTCTTGGAATTAGTATTTTCCCATTTATACTTTAGATACAGTCCCAAGCAAGTACGTTTATAGTAAAGTATACACTACCAAGATGACTGTTGGCCATGAAAATGCACTGATTGAACTTAATTGATATTAATAGAGTACTTAGTCTTAACACTTCTGCATGTACTGTACTGTAGGATGTTATTTTTCATTTTTCCTTTGTGAACAAGTACAGCTGCTTCTTCTTATGTGGCAAAACTAAAGAAAAGAGAAATAAATCCAGCCAAATGATCTACTCCCCCCGTCTCTCTCTTTCTGTGTCAGGAGCTCATGGGACAGAGGGGGCTTGCATGGAGGGGGGATGACAGCCACCCAGAGGGGCTGAAGACACACATCAGAGACACACACACACACCCAGGGGGCTCACCTGCTGCACACATACTCACAGAGGATGTACAGACACTCACTGAGGTCACAGTGGACACAAGTGTCCCCAAAGACATCCAGACAGTAACTCCAGTCATTTTACCAACGATGAGGCTGTCAAAGGTGGATAGTAGGCTGGTGTTATCTGAGGCAGGGCAGGCCTGTCTGGTTCAGCCACTCTCTGAGAAGGCTCTGGTTGTTCCAGAGCAGAGGCTCACAGTGCCCCAGCCAATGCTCAGAAAGAAAAAAAGCGCACCTCAGACAGGGTTGCTCACGGCACCATCCCAGCCTATAGAAATGGCACTCAATGTATCCACTGGACAGACACACACAGCCTCTGATCTCACACACCAGACACCTGTGCAAGTTGAGGCATCTACCCCTCTAGCAGCACCTGAGGAGGCACCCACCACCACCACCCTGGGCGTGGTCAGCACACACACTGTCCCCCAGACCACACTCAAACCCACCGAAGAGGACATGGAGGGTGTGCATCCAGCAGCAACCCTGGTAAGCACTGAAACGTCCCAGTACAATACATGCCCAATAGTCCTAACCCCTGCTAACCATGCAACCACAGTGGTCTATGAGTGCACACACGAGTGGGTCTTAAACAATGTTTCACAAAGACCTGGGTTCAAATACTTTTTGAAATCGTTTCAAGCACTTTACCTGTGCTTGATTGAACTTGTCTGCTTAATGGAACCAATAGAATGGTCCCAAAACTGCAAAACCACACCCATCTGTCACTACAGGCAGAATAAAGCAAACAGAGTATTTTAAGTATTTCAAAGAGTATTTGTACCCAGGTCTGTTCACAACTGTAGTGTCACATTAATGGAATGGGTTTACACAGTAATGATGCTGATAATTATCATAATGATGCACATTTGTGAATGATTTCAATAATCCCTGTTGAGTGATCCGTTTGATGTAAAGTAAACACTGTAATGTACAGCAGTGTAGAGGGCTTGAGTGACTCATGGTGCTAACCATGGTGTTACATCTTATTCTCACACTCTCACACTGTCTGTGCCTCAAACATCTATATGTGCATATGTGCTGACAGGAGAGAAACGGGAGAACAAATTTAAAAGAACTGGCATAACAGAAGAAAGAGGAAACAACAGCAGATAGTACATCAGAGAGAAAGATAAATGATTGAAGGAGTGAATAAGGAGGTTTGCCGATTCAGCTGACTGATCTGCCAGTAGATCCACCTCCTCTGTCTCAGCCCCGCCCCCATGGCCTGGAGCCTTTAACTGGGTGTGTGATAATGAGTCCCTGTCACCGGAGCTCCCTCTGAGCCTACCTGCCACCAGGAAGTGGCTTTGGCCACAGATGGGTGGGGCACCATGGGTGAAAGAAAGAGAGAACTAGAGGCAGTCTGGGAGAGAGAGAGAGAAACAGACAGAGAAAGAGACAGACAGAGAGAGAAAAGAAAGAGAGAGAGACCCGACGGACAGAGAAAAAGAAAGAGGGAGAGAGACAGACAGACAGATAGACAGAGAAAAAGAAAGAGACGGAGAAATAGAGAGCGAGAGAGAGACAGACAGACAGATAGACAGAGAAAAAGAAAGAGGGAGACAGACAGACAGACAGAGAAAAAGAAAGGGAGACAGACAGACAGATAGACAGAGAAAAAGAAAGAGACAGAGAAAGAGAGAGAGAGACAGAGAAATAGTGAGGAGAAAAAAGAGAGAAAAAGAAAGAGAATGGGGTGGTGTGTAGATTTTTAAGTGCCGAAATCCCCAGGACAGTCAGCTGTAGCCTGAGTACCCACCGGCCAGTGCCTGTCAGTTACTGTCAGTGTATACTAGTATTAGTTAAGAATGTCATCCACTCCCTCTCCTATCTGCTGTCCCTACTAGCCGATTGTGAGGGGGAGGTGATTGGTACAGGAGGAATCTCAGTGGCTGTGTGTCTGTGTCCCAGGCCCCAGGGGTGTTCCCAGCCCCAGCCTTGACTGGGGCCTGCCCCACTCTGGAGGTGCTTTATGCCTACAGTGAGCAGGCCACCCAGCTAGAGGTTTGGCTGGAGAGAGCCCAGCACACCCTTGGAGTGCTGGAGCGGGCCGCCACTGCCAGCATGCAGGACAGTGTGGAGCAGCAGCTCCTCACGTGCCAGGTAAGAACTGCAGTCGGGTGTCAAAGTTCAGCTCTGTGGAGGGCCTGCCGAGTGGGGCTTTATCCAGGAACTTCCCCAGGCATGGTAGTTAATAGCAAGGATATAAGAGACGCCTCAGTATCATAAACTTGTGTGTATTCGTCTTATCGGTTTGCTCATGCTTTTCTTTAGCACATGAGAGGGATTCGGTATCTACTTACAACCACAAATAGCGGCGTCATATTAATGATGTACATCACTGTCAGTCGTTCTGATGTCATTGCCAATCATCTGCTTTGACTATTAGGTTTATTTCCTTAACAACCTCTAATTTATTGACCTGCCTTGTCCATAGTTGAAAGTCTTTCTAAATCACCAGGGATCAAGGTTCATCAACAGTCATTTTCCTGCTTTTAGCTGCTTTGCCTACTGCTGCAGGTGGGAGTTGTTTTTTTTTCATTCAGTCTTTAGTAAACACCACCAGTTGTTGGATAGAAAGTGCTGCTGTCTCACAGGCAGATAGGTTAGTGTTTGAAATGAGGCAAGGTTGAACAAACAGTGAAGTCCAGCTAATGTGTTGCTGGTATTTGTCTTCAGGGTGCAGTGTATTTTCTAAAGGTGCTGGCCACATGGCCACGATCAGTTGTACTAGATAGGCTTTTGTCAAGTGCACTAACTGTTCTGATTTGCAGGGAATTACTCCAAATGGCTATTTGTAAATGGAATTAGTTAATAGTTTTACAGTCTCATTTCCTTGCATGACCTTAGACATGCTAAACAAAGACATGCAGCAATGAAGCATTAGTTATGATTGCTGTGGTGATGTGGGCAAATCATTGGAAAATCACTTGTAGGACCAGCCAGTTCTTACTTTTTTACATCAACAGTGTTCACAATATATTCTTAGCTATCACCATTTCAATCTAGAATAAACCTGGTACTATCCAGCCTGGATTCTCTGGGCATGTAATCTGATCCCAGCATTAAAGTTTCAGAGGGTAAACACATTCCTATAGCACGACAGATTTGAATGAAGGCTTTGTAGGCAAACAAAAACACAGCATCTCATAGGATCTAGCCTCATATTTAAATTGATCAACATCTTTAGAGAACCCTTGTACACCCTTTTTCCAGGAACCACCCTTTTCACGACCTCAATCCCAAATGGACTCTAACCCTAGCAGGTTGCCTTTCACATGGAGCCTTATGACTCCTAGCACCTGCCTCAGGTGCTGTAGGTCAGTCAAACCTGGTACACTCTGGCAGGTGATGTGGGTCAGTCAAACCTGGTACACTCTGGCAGGTGATGCAGGTCAGTCAAACCTGGTACACTCTGGCAGGTGATGCAGGTCAGTCAAACCTAGTACACTCTGGCAGGTGATGTGGGTCAGTCAAACCTGGTACACTCTGGCAGGTGATGTGGGTCAGTCAAACCTGGTACACTCTGGCAGGTGATGCAGGTCAGTCAAACCTGGTACACTCTGGCAGGTGATGCAGGTCAGTCAAACCTAGTACACTCTGGCAGGTGATGTGGGTCAGTCAAACCTGGTACACTCTGGCAGGTGATGTGGGTCAGTCAAACCTGGTACACTCTGGCAGCTGATGCAGGTCAGTCAAACCTGGTACACTCTGGCAGGTGATGCAGGTCAGTCAAACCTAGTACACTCTGGCAGGTGATGTGGGTCAGTCAAACCTGGTACACTCTGGCAGGTGATGCAGGTCAGTCAAACCTAGTACACTCTGGCAGGTGATGGAGGTCAGTCAAACCTAGGACACTCTGGCAGGTGATGCAGGTCAGTCAAACCTAGTACACTCTGGCAGGTGATGCAGGTCAGTCAAACCTAGTACACTGGCAGGTGATGCAGGTCAGTCAAACAGTACACTCTGGCAGGTGATGCAGGTCAGTCAAACAGTTCACTCTGGCAGGTGATGTGGGTCAGTCAAACCTGGTACACTCTGGCAGGTGATGTGGGTCAGTCAAACCTGGTACACTCTGGCAGGTGATATGGGTCAGCCAAACCTGGTACACTCTGGCAGGTGATGTGGGTCAGTCAAACCTGGTACACTCTGGCAGGTGATATGGGTCAGCCAAACCTGGTACACTCTGGCAGTTGATGTGGGTCAGTCAAACCTGGTACACTCTGGCAGGTGATGTGGGTCAGTCAAACCTGGTACACTCTGGCAGGTGATGTGGGTCAACCTATTAAAAGTGACACATTAAAGGAGCATCAGCAATTCTTGGAGGACAGCGGGAGTTGATCAAAAAAACATTATTTATTGATAAAACTGACATGTTTAATTCCTTAGCCTTCATCAGTGTTTTGCATGCACCCTGGTTGGAGAGCGAGCTAGCTGCAGGAAAATATACTGTATTCATAGTATGAGTCTGTACTGTATAGTGTATACCCAGTGTATAGTGTATACTCTATTCCCTAGATATAGTTGATCCATGGAGAGAGTCTGTGTGCTCAGGTTCACACCTTTAGGGGATTAACCAGTGTGAATGGGATTGTGCTCTACTTACTCTCCCAGGACACTGTGTTCTGATGACATTAGCACTCATGCTGCTGCAGGTGTCTCGGTCCACTTCCTTTTATTGTTCTTCGTGAGAATTAGGTACTAAAATGAGGCAATGTTGTGTGTGTGTGTGTGTGTGTAGGAGATGTTCCTGGAGATAGAGCAAAAGGTAGCCAGTCTGTCTGTCCTGGAGCAGCAGGAGGGCTCAGCAGGGTCCCACCAGGAGGCTGAGTTACTCTCCTCCAAACTGGAGCTGCTCAAGACCAGCCTGGTCACCTTCCAGCTGTTGTTGCAGGAGAGACAGAGCCATGAGCAGATGCACACCAGCACACATACAGAGGAGCAGGTACATCCAAACAGAGAGCCACGTGCATGGATGTGCACACATTAACACACATGCTGCACACACACATACACGCACACACACTCACTGAACTTCTGCAAAAGAGCTGTCTGCTGATGACACTGACAGTGGAGTAGGTGTTTTGTCTATTTGGTCATCTCTCCATGACAAGGTTACCAAGCTTCCAGATAAACAAACAGCTATTGTTAAAGTGAAATGTCAGGGCCTCCCGAGTGGTGCAGTAGGGCACTGCATCACAGCGTTAGCTGTGCCACCAGAGACTCTGGGACCGCGGCCAGGCTCTGTCGCAGCCTGCGACGCACAATTGGCCTAGCGCCATCCGGGTTAGGGAGGGTTTGGCCGGTAGGGATATCCTTGTCTCATCGCGCACCAGCGATTCCTGTGGCGGGCCGGACGCAGTGTGTGCTAACCAAGGTAGCCAGGTGCACGGTGTTTCCTCCGACACATTGGTGCGAATGGCTTCCGGGTTGGATGCGCGCTGTGTTAAGAAGCAGTGCGGCTTGGTTGGGTTGTGTTTCGGAGGACGCATGGCTTTCGACCTTCGTCTCTCCCGAGCCCGTACAGGAGTTGTAGCGATGAGACAAGATAGTAATTACTAACAATTGGATACCACGAAATTGGGGAGAAAATTGGATTTAAAAAATGTTTAAAGTGAAATGTCAAAGAGAGATCATTATCACTTCCTAATGCTTTAGTTCCTGTGGCAAGTTTTTATTTCAACAAGGGGTGTAAAACCCGCTTGTTGACGAAAACACAGAAACAAGCCTTGTAATGTTGATGAGTAATACATCCTGAGACTGGGCATTATGTTCCAAGTCACGACTGTGAATATTTTACTCAAACAACAGACATTTCTCCCTCTCTCTCTTGCCGTCTTCCTTCTTCTTTCCATCCTCTGAAGGTGCCATCACCGTCACCGTCATCACCCAGAAAGCTTCCTCTAGAGGGCAGACTGCAGCGTAGCGGCAGTGTCCAGGAGATTCTCTCTTCCTCCAAGAGCAAACTCTTTAGACAGACCAGCTTTCAACAGCAGAAGGTAAACTGTCCAAAACATGTCTGAACGGAGAGTGTGGCTGGCTATTTATTGGACTTTAATTGTATTGACAAATTCACATATGATGATGCCCAGTGAAGAATTATAAGTACAGTGTTTGCTAGTCGTTGCTGTTATTTTTGTCCCCATGCAGGAATTGGAGCAGGAGCTGAGTGAGCAGAGAGGCCTGACCAAGGCTATCGCCCAGCAGGGGAGTAGAGGTCGTCTCCACAGCCAGGCCCAAAAGGATCAACCTGAGCCATCCACACGGTACTGATTCCCTTAGAGTGCTCCAGTCTGTAGGCTTTGGAGCTAGAATAAATCTAGAACGATGCTATACACAATTTTTAGACAATCATCTTTTGATGGTGTTTTTTCCTTCACTCGGGAGAAGGGGATTGAGTAGTTGTGGTTGTCCACATTCTCTACAAATGTATACTCTATGCTTTTGTTCCATAATCATAATCATGTTCTTGAAATAGAATCAGCTCTTTCCCCAAATAATCATTTTACAATGTGATCTTTGCCATTGTCAGAGGAAAAAAACACAGCATGGCACAGAGAAGTAATAAGTTAGAAGTAATTACTTTGTTTGTCTATTACATTTTCATTTCTCTGTGCTTCTCTTCAGTGAGAGTGGGAGAGATTCATTTAGATGGACCTTCATTTCTTCTCAGAGACTAAAAATGTCAGCTATATAAAAATTATTATGATTGTGTTCTCAGTGAAGTTCTCCAAGGCTGTGTGTGGTTCTGACAACCATCTAACTGCACAACTTGGTATCAAAGCATTTCGTATTATTATGTACGTCAATCTCAAACACTCCATTTAGCATGATATGTTACGTTTTGTATGGTATGTATTAATTTGTGGATGTCCATCATCCATTTCGTATGATATGTTATGAATTACAATTCATATGTTATGTTACGAAATTTAAAAATGTATAATATGTCACAAATTTGCAAATGTACAATATGTTATGAATTTTAAAAACGTATGATATGTTACGTATTCCAATTCTACGTTGGCTAGGGGTTAAGGTTAGGAGTTAGAATAAAGGCTTAAGGTTAGGGTTAGGGGAAGGTTTAGCTAAAAGTATTAAGGTTAGGGTTAGGGGAAGGGATAGCTAACATGATAAGTAGCATCCGCCCATCCATCCACCCTGACCAACCAACCACCCGCCTTGCTTGTTTTTGTAACCATACCAAATGTAACATATCATACTCATGATCGGATTCCAGTCTATGAGACCAGGCTGAACTGCAACTCATTCCTTAGAGTTCCTGTTGAACCTGAAGGAGGGGGGGAGGCAGGGGTCCAAAGGAAGTGGACACACCTTCACAACCAGCTTCTGGCCTTGGAGCAGACTGCACAGCAAGGTCCTTCTGATGTAAGCAGCTCCCACTCTTAAATGACACACATTTTCAAGTGTGTAGTGTTCCACAGTGGGTATGTGTGTTTGTGTAAATGTGGAGTACAAATGGGGTCATACTGTACGTGAGTTCTTTCTTTCACTCTAAAGGGGACAGACTCATCTGTGAGTCAGAGCAATGGATCAGCCAGTAGTCTCATTGACTCCCACAGCATTCAGGACATACAGACACACATATGTCGGCTGCGGGAGCTGGGCCAGACTGCCAGTGAGGTGGTGACTCAGGTGAGGGAACTGATCTGTCGGTGTAGAATTCAAGTCAGTCTCAGGACATCATGGCTCATTAACATATCACCGTTTTCATGGAATTGGGAAAAGGTTGTCACCGGAGAAGAGATTCAATTCCATGTGAGAAAAATAGTCAGACAAAGTATTCTTTAAAATCATTCTTTTAGGGTTGTCACTTTCTCCATGTTGGTTTTAATGATCACTCTCTATATTTGATGTTTCTATGGCTTGTTTTTCTAGTCTGTGCCGGATGAGGAGGTTCATCAGAGGCTGGATGAGGGTCTGTTTGAGGTGCTATGTGGGGTGGGCCTATCTCTGTCCTCACTGACCCGGCTCCTGCAGTCCCCCTCAGGGAAGTCACATGAGGACACACAGCTCCAGCTGATGCAACTCGAGGTAGGGTCAACACTAAAGCACTCTCAATCCCCACCAAAGTACTTTAAACCATATGGTTTGGTTTTCATAACTATGTTTTATTTGATTCAAATTTGATGCGTGTTCAGTGCAGAGTTCAGTCAGTTGAATGAGACTATTGACTCTATGTGTGTCTATGTGTTTGATCTTTGTTCGCAGACTCTGGCAGCAGAGCTGGTGACCCTGGGTGGTGAGCTGACCTCCCAGGGGTCAGAGGTAATTGGTGTTTTGGGGTCAGGTGGAGGTCATCTGTGTGTGGATCACCTAGGTAAACTCCTGCCTGTGGTCCAGAGCGGTCTGGCTGCCAGAGAGAAGCAGCTGCAGGCCCAGCTGGAGAAGACAGGCCATCACCAGGTCAGAACCACCACTGCACTCCCTGTAGTTTATTTAAGGAATTAAGGGGGTGTGGTATATGGCCAATATACCACGGCTAAGGGCTGTTCTTATGCATGATGTAATGTGGAGTGCCTGGATATACAGCCCTTAGCCATGGTATATTGGCCATATGCCACAAACCCCCGAGGTGCCTTATTGTTATGATAAACTGGTTTCCAACATAATTAGAAGAGTAAACATAAGTGTTTTGTCATACCCGTGGTATACCATCTGATATAGCACAGCTTTCAGCCAATGAGCATTCAAGGCTCGAACCACCCAGTTATAATATAACATTTATAACAACAACTGGACTTCTGCATTACAGTTTCGGTACAGTGCACATCAGTATGTTGTATTACTATATGGTGGTAGATGTTTAGATTGTGTTTACTTGGTGGATAGGGATTTGAAATGATCTCTTAACTTAACATCGCCTTGTCTCACTTAAAACTGTACAGGTTGTAATGTTTTGACTTACCATAAGGATATGATATGTAACACAGCATCAAATATTGATTTGTTGTGCTATGCAGTAATTGTTTTGGTATCCTGTACTTTGTGTTGATCTAACTCAACAGACACTCTTAAAAGAGTTGCATGCAGCCCTTCTTGCTAATAAGTTGGCCGTACAACAAATGACTAACGAAGCTGTCCCTCAAGACACTTGCAAGCAGCTACAGGTACTGTAAACTCATTCATATGTAGTCATTAATAGTCATAAGTAAATCTATCCATGCTAGATAGTTACAGTTGGGTCTACTATAAATCCTTCTATGTGGATAGCTTACAGCTAAGTCATTAATCCATGTCCGACTTAAAGATGTTCTCATCTGGATGAACCATCCACAAACTGTCATTAAATGACCATGATATTTAGTGATCACCTTCGAAGGGGCAATATCCATTACAAAAAACAACAAAGCGGTCACCCCTCCACTGATTTGGTAAACATCTGATGGGTCTGAGGGATCAGCTGAGGGTGTGGGCTGTTTGACCTGTGTATTTGCATTGTGTGTGTTTAGGCTGTGGTGCAGGTCCAGGGAGAGCTGCAGCTTCAGTCCAGCCAGGTGTCCTCCCTGCAGGAGAGGGCAGAGAGACAGGGTCTGCCCTCCACACTCATAGAGGAGGCCTACAAGCTGGAGGTACAGTATAGTCCTGTATAACACCTACACCTGAACACATATGTACTGAACTACATGGACCATGCTGAGACTCCATGATATGACATTAGTCTATTATATTACCCAATGAAATAAGTCACCTCAGTTAAATTATTTAGAATAGAGCTGACCTTACTTTCAACCTCTCCCTCTTTTATTTATTTTTATTTGACTCAGAACTGCATTCCATTAAAACAAGGCCTTGCTCAATGGACTGCTGTCCGACTTATCTTTGGAACTACATTCCATTAAAACAAGGCCTTGCTCAATGGAATCGGAGTAATGAACACATTCAGTGGGAGTGATTGGTACCATACATTTGAATGCTGAAACCGTGACCCCATACATAATGATGAAGATATTAGTTCTGAGCGTGTGGTTACGTATGACCATGTGTGTTATCATGTAAACTTACTGCATGTGGATATCATACTGTTTATAATGTGTATTTAGGTTGTGCTGGAAAGTGTGTTGGGCTCTGTGGGCGCCAGACGTGAGGAGCTGAGGGCCAGTGTGGATCTCCAGCAGCAGTTTGAGAGGCTGCTACATGGCCTGGAAGTGCTGGTCACCCTGGGCTCAGAGCGTCTCTCACAGAGGCCTGGTCTGGAGCTCCACACCAGGACTGAGCTACAGGACTGCCTTAGCACACATTCGGTGAGCGCACACCATTCAGATCCTCCATTGTGTACTGATCCAATCAAGTGCGATTAGATAGCTACCTTGGATTCAGTTTTCATTCAGCCACCATAGAAACCAAGATATGGCTTCTTGTGTAATCGTTGGTATTGAAACAGCATGCATTGGTGCTATTGTTCCTTCTTCCTGCTATGGTTCTTATGGATTTGACAGAAGTTCTTCCAGTTCCTGGGGATCCACCTGGGGACCCTGCAGCACCTATCCACGAGAGTCGCAGAGAGCACCCTCCAGAGGTGGGAGGGAGGGATGAGGGGCCTCAGGGAGAGGGTGACCCAACTGCAGCAGCAGGCCCTGGAGAGAGGCACCAGGATGCAGTGGATATTACAGGTAGGCACCATAGAATTAGGAATTAGAATACTAGAATGGACATGAGCCTTCTTATGATGGGATAAAGGTCAGCCATTTTGGTCAGGGAGTGGGTCATCCAGGGTTTGTCTGTGCTATGATAAGATATTGTGTAAAATAATGAATTTGAAGAATTTATCTGTACTGTATTTTTGTTCGCTAGCTAGCCAGACAGTTTTAGAGGAATGATTCCATAAATGTTTAAAATGAACTGCCATTCAAACAATGCAGTCAATTCACAGCCATACACTGGCTGAAATCAGTTGATTTTATGACTTAGAAAAGTTGTAAATGCAACAAGTACTGATATTGTATCATATAATAGCATTCACACTTTCAAAACAATTAATCATTTAGACATGACATTTTATGGTCTGTTTACATATATTTCAGAGGCTATTTATAGAGACAATTGCTATAAAACCCCATATAAACTGTATTGATAAATGATATGACAATATTTTACATTGACAATAATTCTATAACACTATTTGTTATATAACACATACCTTACTTTTATTTTCCTGCACAAGTAAAATCCGGACTATCCTTCTACTGCCATTCATTCCAATTAGACTGGTTTGGATTTCTCCCTGACCGATATGGCTGCCATTTTCACCCCATTCTGGAACTTTGAAGGTTCATGACATAGTACCTCTAGTAATTGAGTAGGATTTCTATGGTAGACACAGCACAGGAAACATTGGCTTTGTTAAAGCTAGATATGGACTCATATTGAGGTGTGCTGGTGTGACTGTTTGAGATGGTGTATAGAAAAATGTGTGTTGTGTTATGTGCAGTTGTGTTAAATTGTTGTTGTTGGTTTGGTTGTAGATATGGACACAGTGGGAGGAGGAAAGTACCAGTCTGGACACCCTGCTTAGGGATATGGACGCTGGCCTGTCCAAGATGCACCTGGAGGAGGACTCAGTGGCACAGATTTGCGAGAAACTCTCTGTCTATCAGGTAGCCCTCCATGTGCTTTAACGTCTTATTAATATAAAATAAAACATAAAAAATGTGTTATTTATCAAAAGAATGAACGCTGATCACAGTTCAGTGGATTCTCTGTCCACTCTTTGAAAAAATGTGCTGTTTGGAACCTTTAAGGGTTCTTCGTCTGTCCCCATAGGAGAACCCTTTGATTAACCTTTTTGGGTCCAAGTAGAACCCTTTTGGGTTCCATGTAGAACCCTTTCTACAGAGGGTTCTACATGGACCCTAAAAGGGTTATATCTGGAACCAAAAATAATTCTACATGGAACCAAAAGGTTTCTCCTATGGGGAAAGCCGAAGAACCCTTTTTGTACATACTTTGTGTTGGTTGTGCACAAGTTTTTTTCCACTCATTTGGAACCCATAGGACATTCTATGTACCCGTGCCCGCTGCACTCTACCTCCAATTACGTTACTTAAATACAGAGCTGGCATTAATGGAAGCACTGGATGTTCTCTACCTTTGATGTCTTATCAGTCTATGTTCTTTTATTTTATTTGACACCATTTTTATGTGCTTTGTCTCCATCCAACCCCCCCACCCCCATGTTTTCCACCCCGGCTAGCAACACAGGTTGGTTGTCAGTCCCTACCCCCCCATATCTCTATCTTAGATCTATGGACCATACTTTTTACTGGCTAGCTCGAAATATAAGCTTTACAAAAGTTGTTTATATATATATTTTATTTATTTAACCAGGCAAGTCAGTTAAGAACAAATTCTTATTTTCAATGACGGCCTACACCGGCCAAACCCGGACGACACTGGGCCAATTGTGCGCCACCCTATGGAACTCCCAATCACAGCCAGTTGTGATACAGCCTAGAATCAAACTAGGGTGTCTGTAGTGACGCCTCAAGCACTGAGATGCAGTGCCTTAGACCGCTGTGCCACTCGGGAGCCCGAGATACTGTATTTATTAGTGCTGAGCAGTTAGTGCTTTTTGAGGTCGGTTCGGTTTCGGTTTGATTATTTAAAAAATTAGTTTGATTATTTCGGTTGAAATCTGTAACAAAACAGAATAAAACAATTAATACAAGTCTGATGATGGTAGTGACGGCCCATTACTGCTTATCACTTATTAACCATTATTTATTCACATTACTTTACTTGTTGTGTATATTACATTTGTATTATATGATGACTTTATCATTTCCTTCCATGTCATCATCGCATCTCTATAGAGCTGCTGCCAATGCTGCCTGACACCATCACTATTTTGTATTTCTTCAAAGTAAATAAGGAATACTTTTATGACTGATGAATAGCAACTACTGTATCAATCATTTTGATCATGTATTTTCAGGTAGAGATACCTCATGAAGCAACAGCTGCTCTCTATATCCCTTCACAATCTATATCCCCTCATGATATTCCCTCACACACATTGAGCTCACAGAAAAAATGGAACGAAATGGAATTCAAATAATTGCACCGATGTTTGTGAATTAGTTGTTTAAATACCCCAAAATAACAGCGATTTTGGGTTAAGAGCTCAGCACTATTATTTATAAATCTATCATTGGATGGTTCGGTAGTTGGGTTTCCCCGGAGAGTTGCCTGGAATGTGTATGTGTCTTTCAAATCTTGGAATGTTCTCAAACCATTACTGTCCATGATATCGGCAAGGTTACGGATTCCACATTTGGACCATTGGGGGGATGCAAAATGCTGCCCTCCAGATCGCAAGGCATTATTGTGAAATATTGGAGTATTGGCATGCCATTTTGATTCCCTCTTACATTGTTTTTCAGTTTTGCGCCAAATAGAAATTGTGTGAGCAATAATAGGACCAAAGCGTAGTTTGCATTGTTTAAGGGATCTATCAGTAAATGCCACCTCTTCCAGTCCAGTAGGAGACACCATATTTCTCTCTAAACTCAGCCAGGGGACGGAAGAATCATGTCTAAACCAATTTAGGATGGGATGAATGCTAGTGCCTGGAAATAAAATTAAAAGTTTGGTATGGATAGTCCTCCTACGTCTTCTCTCTACAAGTTTGTTAATTTTATCCGGGCTCGCTTACCTTGCCATATACATTTTGAAACCAAACTAAGAATTTTATCCCAATAGCCAGAAGGGGGAGACAAGGGAAGAATTGAACTACAGAAATTCAGCCATGGCAATATATTAATTTTGACAATAGATATTCTGCCGGTTAAACTACTTAGGTTGGATTTAATTAATTTGAGCATTCTGTTAAAGTTTCAGGCAAGGAAGGATATACATCTATTCCCAAATATTTAAAATGGGAAATGATTGGGATTCCATTAGTAGAGATGGAGTCCTCCATCAGGGTCTTGAGAGGCAGTAGGGAAGATTTGGTTCGATTTATTTTATAACTTGAGATGCTGAATTTGTCTATGATCTTCCAAGCTATTGGGAGGGATTGAGACACATTGTCTAGATAAAGTATGATATCGTCGGCATATAATGAAATTACGTGATCTGTAGAATTGAGCGATATTGGTGTAATTTCTATAAAATAAAATAAAAACAGAGGTGAGATGGGATCACCTTGCCTTCTTATTTCAGTTATTCCGAACAGAAAGGACTATCAACACATACTGAACAGCTCACGTTATAGACAGATGCATGCTACATGGCAGACCAATCCCGGCAATCCATTATCTCAGCCAATCATGGCTAGCTGGAAGTTTCCTGTCTTTTTTGTGACTAAACCATCTAGGCTCGTAAGCTAACAATTTTATTCATATTTATGGATGAAATACAAGTTTGTTATTAGGGCACATGAAAGTTCATCTGTTCCAGATGGCATTTCTGCCCAAAAAATGCATTTTGATAAAAAAATTATGATTACGTTCAAATGCCTCTCCGTCAAGTAGTGAAGTGCGACATACACCTAGTTTCCTGAAATGAGTCACATATGTAATAGACAATGGAGGTTATCTGAGGATAATTGTTTTTTAACAAACCCCCTTTGATCCGGATGTACCAAGTTGGGTAAGTAAGTTTTGAGACAGGATGACAGAATAAAAAATAAAAAAGTTTAATATATGTATTTTCAAAGATAGAGGTAGATAGTGAGAGCACTGGGTGGCGTCCTTACCCTTTTTTAATAAAAGCATAATTAGTGCCGTATTTACATCCCTTCAAAATGAACCTTTGTGGACAGCTGTATTCATCTTTTTAAGTAACAATGGAGCTAATTGGTTCCTTTTTTCATGTTATCCAGTGCCCTTTTGAGTTCACGGAGAGAGATTTGGGCTACCAGCAAGCCGGCTTCCTCAGTTGAGAGAAGGGGAGTTCTTATAACTGCTAAAAAAGGCTTTAACTGGCTTGGTGTGGATTTACAATGAGGTGTACAATTCTTTATAGAAATGGGAGAATCTTTGGTTGATTCATTTGGGTTCTGAAAGTAATTAACCTGATTCAGATTCAATAGTTGCAATATCCACTAATTCATTCATTACTGAGAAGCTTGGAAATAATCGTTGTGTCTAAGTCGATGGATGGCAAATTCTGCTCCCTTTCTTATCATTATATTTAGTTCTGTCTTGATGATAGTAGTCACTACCTAGTCTGAAAAAGAGAGAACGCTCTAACGTTGTTAGCAACTTTTCAAATTCTGATATTTTCTTGAGTTGTGATTTATTCAGCCCAGATGCAAATGCAGTTGCATAGTTTTTTTTACAAAACCTTTAATGGCGTCCCATAAAATCCGAGGATCGTCGACGGAATTTTTAAAACTCATTATGAATTCATTCACTTCAGTTTCAAACTGTTTACAGAAAGTAGGATTTTATAGTAAGGAGCTACTGCCTTTAAAAAGCAACAAAACCCTTTGAAAACGGCCTATGTGGCATCGATATGAGTCAGAAACTGTTATTCTAGTGTCAAAATTGACTACAAAGTGTAAATAGGACAATTTTGGTTATAAAGTGAAGTTTGAAACCGGCAAATGAAGGTTGGGTTTTTGATTTCACGGTGTCCATTTGCCCACTAACATGGGGTGAACAGCTGTGGTGATTGCTCTCTATCCAATAGCATAGACAGTGAGACAAATCTGCCCAGCAGCTCCTACTTTATTTACATAAGACAACACATTTTCTTCCTTGAGAAATACTGCACTACTAATCTTAGTTAAATATAAAATTGTGCAACTAAAACATCCTTGGCAAAACGTCAAAATGAATTACAGATTTCTTGAGTTATCATAGATTCATTCTGGGGATTTTGAGGAAATGAAATAGGCTTCAGTGTTTTATGGGGGACAAACACAGAATTGGTCAGGAATCACACCTCCAAGACGGATTGAAATTTCGTTTTTATAATGAGAAACAGAAAAACACATGTGCCATTTACCCACCCATAACACATGTAAGGGTGGGTAATGAAGAAAAAAGAATGTCAATTAAAACAGAAATAAGGTATGACAGATATGGAAGCCTAATGCCCAAACAGTCAAAAATAGGATAGCTGTAGGATCCATATATTGTCCATTGATCATTAATTGGCATGGTGTCATCATTGTGTAAATGTCCTGGACTATAGGCAATATAATTATAACAAGTTCAATGCTCATAAATAATAGTACTATTGTTCCTTGTACCCAAACATGAGGGGTGTTCTTATCACTGTCTTATGCTGAGGGCAGCATCATAGCCATAGGCTGCGTGATTGTGCATGGATAGCATACCTGAATAATGAGCCAGTCATAGGGTTCTATCTGTCGGCGTATCCCCTTCTGTGTTGGATTTGAGGTGCTTCTCCAAGAAGTCTTGAGCCTTCCTGGCAGTGGAAAACGTGTGTATTGTGTTGTGGAAGATCCAAATTAATTTTTGCTAGGTGGATGAGGTTTTGCCTAAGTAGCTGGGATCTCACCTCGTTGTAGGTTTCACTCTGTTTAAGCAGTTCGGCACTCAGGTCAGGTCAGTATATGCTGATCATTTTCCCTGCATAGGTCAGACCCCCAGATTCTGCTGTAAAGGCATATAATTAGCCTCTTGACTTGACCCGAACAGTTTATAGAAAAGATTGTTCCTGAAGGAAGCTCCATACCAGTTTCAAGTCTTCTGACCCGCACATGGAATTTACAGGAATGATTTTTGCGTGATTTAGAGTGATTTATTTTTTAGGAGTTTGATTATCCCTTCCAACTTAGCATGCGCTGTTTCCAGGTCATGGAGCCGCACCTCTGTCGCATTGGCTGTCTTCTCCAGACCTTCTGCTTTGGTTGAATAGGTATCCACTTTAGCAGTGAGCACTGCCAATGATTCATTTACCAGTTTGAATTGTAAGTCCAGGGCAGAAGAAATCTCTTCACAAACAATCCCTCGTATAGTAGCATCCAACTCTTTCTGCTGGCTATTGTTGAGAGCCTCCATGTTCCCACAGTTGAATTGTGGACAGACAAATTCTAGATGCTGGAGCCTAATAAACCTGCACGTTATTTCTTGTCACACAATGAACGTCCCACACCTTAACATGATGTTTAGTATTGACAAGTTTGAGAAAATAAGTCTGTTAATTCATAGTAATTTGCAAAAGAAGTAGATGGATTTTCAGCTCAGAGTACAGTTGAAGTCAGAAATGTACATACACCTTAGTCAAATACATTTAAACTCAGTTTTTCACAAATCCAGATTTTAATCCTAGTAAAAATTCCCAGTCTTAGGTCAGTTAGGATCACCACTTTATTTTAAGAATGTGAAATGTCAGAATAATAGTCGAGAAAATGATTTATTTCAGATTTTATTTCTTTCATCACATTCCCAGTGGGTCAGAAGTTTACATACAAATCAAATCAAATTTATTTATATAGCCCTTCGTACATCAGCTGATATCTCAAAGTGCTGTACAGAAACCCAGCCTAAAACCCCAAACAGCAAGCAATGCAGGTGTAGAAGCACGGTGGCTAGGAAAAACAACCTAGAAAGGCCAAAACCTAGGAAGAAACCTAGAGAGGAACCAGGCTATGTGGGGTGGCCAGTCCTCTTCTGGCTGTGCCGGGTGGAGATTATAACAGAACATGGCCAAGATGTTCAAATGTTCATAAATGACCAGCATGGTCGAATAATAATAAGGCAGAACAGTTGAAACTGGAGCAGCAGCACAGTCAGGTGGAAGTTGAAACTGGAGCAGCAGCATGGCCAGGTGGACTGGGGACAGCAAGGAGTCATCATGTCAGGTAGTCCTGGGGCATGGTCCTAGGGCTCAGGTCAGTTGAAACTGGAACAGCAGCATGGCCAGGTGGACTGGGGACAGCAAGGAGTCATCATGTCAGGTAGTCCTGGAGCTCAGGTCCTAGGGCTCGGGTCCTCCGAGAGAGAGAAAGAAAGAGAGAAGGAGAGAATTAGAGAACGCACACTTAGATTCACACAGGACACTGAATAGGACAGGAGAAGTACTCCAGATATAACAAACTGACCCCAGCCCCCCGACACATAAACTACTGCAGCATAAATACTGGAGGCTGAGACAGGAGGGGTCAGGAGACACTGTGGCCCCATCCGAGGTCACCCCCGGACAGGGCCAAACAGGAAGGATATAACCCCAAATACACTCAATTAGTATTTGGTAGCATTGCCTTTAAATTGTTTAACTTGGGTCAAACATTTCGGGTAGCCTTCCACAAGCTTCCTACAATAAGTTGGGTGAATTTTGGCCCATTCCTCCTGACAGAGCTGGTGTAACTGAGTCAGGTTTGTATGCCTCCTTGCTCACACACACTTTTTCAGTTCTGCCCACAAATGTTCTATAGGATTGAGGTCAGGGTTTGTGATGGCCACTCCAATGCCTTGACTTTGTTGTTCTTAAGCCATTTTGCCACAACTTTGGAAGTATGCTTGAGGTCAATGTCCATTTGGAAGACCCATTTGCGACCAAGTTTTAACTTCCTGACTGATGTCTTGAGATGTTGCTTCAATATATCCACATAATTTTCTCTCCTCATGATGCCATCTATTTTATGAAGTGCACCAGTCCCTCCTGCAGCAAAGCACCCCCACAACATGATGCTGCCACCTCCGTGCTTCACAGTTGGGATGGTGTTCTTCGGCTTGCAAGCGTCACCCTTTTTCCTCCAAACATAACAATGGTCATAATGGCCAAACAGTTCTATTTTTGTTTCATCAGGCCAGAGGACATTTCTCCAAAAAGCACTATCTTTGTCCCCATGTGCAGTTTCAACCGTGGTCTGGCTTTTTTATTGTGGTTTTGGAGCAGTGGCTTCTTCCTTGCTGAGCGGCCTTTCAGGTTATGTCGATATAGTACTCGTTTTACTGTGGATATAGATACTTTTGTACCTGTTTCCACCTTCACAAGGTCCTTTGTTGTTGTTCTGGGATTGATTTGCACTGTTCGCACAAAAGTACATTCATCTCTAGGAGACAGAATGCGTCTCCTTCCTGAGCGGTATGACTGCTGCGTGTTCCCCTGGTGTTTATACTTGCGTACTATTGTTTGTACAGATGAACGTGGTACCTTCAGGCGTTTGGAAATTGCTCCCAAGGATGAACCAGACTTGTGGAGGTCTACAATTTTTTTCTGAGGTCTTGGCTGATTTCTTTAGATTTTTCCCATGATGTCAAGCAAAGAGGCACTGAGTTTGAAGGTAGTCCTTGAAATACATCCACAGGTACACCTCCAATTGACTCAAATGATGTCAATTAGCCTATCAGAAGCTTCTAAAGCCATGACATAATTTTCTGGAATTTTCCAAGCTGTTTAAAGGCACAGTCAACTTCGTGTATGTAAATTTCTGACCCACTGGAATTGTGATACAGTGAATTATAATTGAAATAATCTGTCTGTAAACAATTGTTGGAAAAATTACTTGTGTCATGCACACAGTAGATGTCCTAACCGACTTGCCAAAACTATAGTTTGTTAACAAGAAATTTGTGGAATGATTGAAAAACAAGTTTTAATGACTCCAACCTTAATTTATGTAAACTTCCAACTTCGACTGTATATTCTAAGCCTAGCAGTCATTTTCCATTATTTCTCCCCCAGCCAGCTCCATGGCTATATCTGGTTCTGCTACTTTTTCTTCTCAATCATCAGAGTGTTGCACCTCGTCCAGAAGCCCTTCTTGTGATGTTCTATTAGAACTATAAGTGTTTTCCTCATTCACAGCCTGGTTCTGAGGAGCTGGGGCTGGGGCCATGTGTGAGAGATGGGGTTTTATAGTGTGTTACAGTAGAGATGGGATGTGGGATATGATGCGGCGTATAGGCTTATGTTGAAGAGACTGATGATTAGGTTCTCTCTCTTGGGCAGAAAATGAGAGCAGTCCTGGATGAGAGTGGGGCAAAGTTCAGCCGGATGCAGGAGCAGGGGAGGTGGCTGAAGGAGGCGGGTTGCCAAGGGGTGGGTGTGTTTGGGTGTGGCCTGGAGGCTCGCTGGACCACCTTTCACTTCAGGCTGGAGCAACAACGAATCAGCACAGATAGGAACAGGAAACTGTGGATCAGGTGAGGACTTTGATACAGTGCTTTAGAGATGAGATATGAAACTTCATAATTGCATTTGGCAAGTTTTCAGCTTTGACATTTTGCAACCACTTGGGATAGTGGTGTTGCATTTACTTGTTAAATGCCAATGCAATCAAAAATTGGATTTTCCTGTGGTTCATACTGTATTTCCACACTATGAGGTTGGAATAATATGTGAATTTGTGCAAATTATGATAATGCCCTTTTAGTGTATAGCAGTTTTCACCTACCCACTCAGACCACTCCCAGGCAGTCCTAGCAAAATTATTGCTTGAGAAATTGCTCTTGGCTAAGAAGCTATATATATAAATACATGTCTTACCATTTTAATATAAAACAATCACAGTAAGGTACCTAATTGTTACCCAGAAATGTTATATAGAGATGAAAACGTCAGAATTGAACCTTTAAACCAAAATCAGAAGTTGAGAAGAATGACCCTAATCTCACCACTGCAGGTTTTCCCGTGACTTTGTGGCACTGAGCAAGTGGATTGGTGGGGCCAGAGAACACATCAACAGTTGGATCACTTTCACTCTCACAGCCAATCAGGAGCAAGAGCTGAAACCCATTCACTCCCACCTGAACCAGTATATGGTAAATCCAGAATCTTATATGGACAGTTTTTTCCAGTCAAGTCAACGCCTGTGAGAACATGTTGGGGTGAATGACCCTCTGGTGAATATGACCATGTCTGTTGTCATGTTTGTAGGACTTCACCAAAGAGCTGGAGGTTAGGTCGGCTCTGAAGGCCTCAGTGATCACCACTGGAACACAGCTACTGCAGCTGAGAGAGGCAGAGACGGCGCCAGAGCCCCAGTCTGCTGCGCCAGAGCCTTGCTCTGTACAGACCCAGCTCAGACAGATAGAGCAGGACTGGGCTGGCATTCTGTCTGATATACCTGCTGTGCAGCAGACTCTGCATCAGGTGAGTGGGTCATACACTGAGTGTACAAAACATTAGGAACACCTGCTCTTTCCATGACATAGACTGACCAGGTGAATCCAGGTGAAAGCAATTATCCCTTATTGATGTCACTTGTTAAATTCATTTCAATCAATGTAGATAAAGGGGATGAGACAGGTTAAAGAATAATTTTTAAGCCTTGAGACAATTGAGACATGGATTGTGTATGTGTGCCAATCAGAGGGTGAATATTTAAGTGCCTTTGAATAGTGTATGGTTGTAGGTGCCATGCACACCGGTTTGAGTCTGTCAAGAACTGCAATGCTGCTGACTGTCTCCTCTCCCTTCTCTTCTTCCATCTGTCAGTTGTTGATGGAGAGGCAGTCCCCACAGGGGGCCTTGACAGAGCTGCTAGCCTGGGTTGGAGAGACTGAGGCCAGGCTGGAAGAGCAGCGGGATAGGGTCCACCAAACCACCTCCCCCAACGCGAACCTCAACCTAGTCCTTCAGAGCTTCAAGGTAGCAACTGCCAGATTCAGTTTGTCCTCTCTTATTCAATACCTGGTCATGTGAAAGTATTTATATTTGCATAAACAAATTGTTCGATTCCCGACGTCTCTCTCTCTCCTACAGGTGTGTAAGGCTGAGATAGCAGTCCGCCAGCTCACAGTGGACTATGTCAACCAGTCGGAGTTGCAGACGAGCAGAGGGAGATATGAACACCCAGATTATGCTGATGAGCTGGGCGGTCTTAACCACCGCTGGCTCAGTCTACAGGGCACCCTCAACAACCAGGTGAGAACTCAATTGGGGAAAGAGAAAATAGCTTACAGAACCTCAACCTATGGATAGTCTTTTATATAAAATATCAACGTGATGCTCAACCCCTTCGATTTTTAAAGCCGTTTCGGTAACAAATCCTAGGCTATTTTAAGAGCATCAATCCGTACTATTGATGATTTGATCCCATAGCTATTGGTCATTTTTAGTGACACCTGTTTTATAGAACCAATCATTCCGACTGATTATGATTTGATCCCATATCTATTGAATCTATTTGACCCCATATCTATTGACTTTCCCTCTGCAGATCCAGGATGTTGAACAGGAGCTGAGGATGTGCACAGAGAGAGAGGTCAGACTGCAGCACCACCACACCTGGCTCACCAGTCAGAGAGAGTGGATGGGCTCAGCCCAGAGGCCCGTCAGTCACTCTGAGGTGGAGAAGAGCTTAAAAACCTGTGAGGTGGGTTGAAAAACAGAACCTGGTGTACAGTACCACAGGTGTCAAGTCATTTGCCCTCTAGCTATTTCTATGATGACAGGGCCATGTGCAATATTTTGTTTTTACCAGGTGTTTATGTTTTTTAGAACCCCAATATTATCAGATCCAACAGCAATTTATTAGCAATGATGTGCACTGATTTTGATGTGTAATGTCTTGACTTCTGTTTTTAAGATGTCTGAAGCATGTACAGTAAGATGTCTGCTAGTATATAATGTTTATATGTTCACCTACCAAGGGACTGCAGATGGAAATGAGATATTAGCTAAATCTTACTTCTGAGACATATATTTTGTTGTATGTTGTCCCTGTTTCAAATAAACTTAATAAATAAATCAAATACATTGGGGATTGGACCTACAGTTGAACATGCATGTGTTACTGTGTTTTCTTACTGCTACTCCTGTCTGTCAGGGTCTGGAGGAGAAACTCTGGCTAAATTATACAGCTCTTCAAGAGTTGAGAGAGAAACACCACACAGGAAAAGAGGATGGCACCTGTGCCTTCATCACTCAGACAGATGATGTCATTAAGGCCTGTACAGCCCTCAGTCAAGAGGTAAGCTCAGGGGAATGAGGGCAGTTGCTTAACAAATACATGTATTCACTGCATGGACACTAGTTGTAAAAACCTTCAAATTGTAGGGTGCAGTGACTCCTATTTTGACTCATTGTTTCCCCCTCCAGAACCCAGCTGTGCGACAGAGACTGAAACAGGTATTGGAGCTGTGGGCTGGGTTTGAGAAAGGACTGAATGATGCAACACTGGACACAGTGAAGACCTGCCAGGCTATGGAATACAGCTGCTTCCCTCAGCTTTCTCTCCAGGCCCTGCAAGGACTCCATGAAAAGCTCCAGGTAGGTACTACAGTATAGCCATCAAGTTTGATTTGCAGTGGCGATTTTAGCATGTAAATCTTAGTGGGGCATGCCAGCAAAGTCACTACACAAACACAGCACAACACTAAACAATACATTAAGTACACTATAATGGTGACAAACGGTGCCCACAAACTGTTAGGGCCTACATAAAGCTCTCCCAACAGCAGAGTCCCAACAGAAGTCCCAACACCTTACCACTACTACACCTGGCTATCAGCGGAGCCTTGTCTGGCTTCGAAACAGTTCATTCAGTCTCATTTTCTGCCTCTAAAAAAAAAGTACCTAATATGGCTGACTTGCTTAACAAATGTTATTTCTAATGACAATTAGAAATAAACTAATAAACTACTATAAACTATGGCATAAGGGGATGACGAGGGGATAAGAGGCAATCCATAATTTTGATTAAGACATTAATGAGAGAGCTATGAAAGGCATAGTCAATTTAACTGTTTAGAATTCAGAACATGAGCCGGTCTTACGGTATTCTCCCTGCACACCAAGTCAGAACCGTTGGAGAAATAAAGGGGGCATATAAGCAGACAATGAAAGCTTTTACAATATTCAATGATTACATTTCTCTAAAACAGGCTATAGGCTACATGGGCACCACCAAGTCAGAACAGTAGGCGAAGTTAAGAGCGGAAAAGGGACCATTTTTAATTGATCCTTTATTTAACTAGGCAAGTCAGTTAAGAACAAATTCTTATTTGCAATGACGGCCTACTCAGGCCAAACCACGATGACGCTGGGCCAATTGTGCGCCACCCTATGGGACTCCCAATCACATCCGGATGTGATACAGCCTGGATTCAAACCAGGTACTATAGTGACGCCTCTTGCACTGAGATGCAGTGGCTTAGACCGCTGCTCCACTCAGGAGCTCACATACTAACAGCTACTACACAACATACACTTAGTATTACTTTCTTAGCTACAGTATACATATCTCCTTAGAATATTACATAATTTATGCAGCGGCATACAATACATTTTGGACTCACCTTGTTGTGCTGTGCTCAGTTGAACAGGAAGGTGGCACGGCGGTCCTCCGTAGGCAAATTTTGTTATCAAACTTTGTAATCAAAGTCTGGCATTCTCTGGATGTATTGTGCTTTCAAGACAACTGGGAACTCAGAAAAAACAAGGTCAAATCGTGATAACGTCAGTGATCTTCAGGTTGGAGCTCTAGAATGAGGCCTGAGTTCCCTACTTGCAATTCCGAGTTGGATGACTGTTCAAAATGTTTTTTCCCAGTGGGGGCTTGTTTTTTTTCAGAGTTCCCAGTTGTCCCAGTAGAATTTTCCCAGTTCTGAGTTTCCAGTTGTTTTGACTGCGGCAGAGGTCATGCTGGATTGACAGCATGGGCAATGTTGAACGTTTATCCTTTTAAGCTTGGAAAAGAGACCCACTAACCCAGACTTGGGACCACACACCCACTTTATGTCCAATGGCCGATAAGCACCGATACGTTTTATCTATAATTTCTCTTAATTATTTATCTTCATATGACAAGGATTAAAAAGCATTTGCCAGTAGATTGTCGACTTGATTCATGATGATGACTGCTAGCTAAGATTTAGAAAGTATGATGTTGACAAGATCAGTCCAATCAAAGCTACTATAGATGTAATGTGATTTGACATAATTTTATATGTGGCCACTGACCTTGAGCCTTCTTGGATCAGCTAACCATGTGTATGTGACCAATAAAATGTGATTTGATTTGATTTATTAATGTCAAAATAACATGTAAGACAGGCAACCCCCCCACTTTTTTTGCTAAAAAAGGTGGGGCCCTGAATGGCGGGTCGCCACTGTTGATTTGTAACTGGGTATATGACGTCTGTCTTTTATCTTGTCATTGCACTGTTCCTGTTATAATACAGTTTATGAGCAGGCAATCACACTGTTGTGTATGTGTTCCTGTATCTAGCTTCTAAGGAAGGAGACTGAGGGGTGTGACTCAGAATGGGACGGTCTGATCCACACTCTCTCCATCCTCAGGGACATGATCAGTCCTACGGCCACCTTCCTCATGTCAGAGCAACTGGATAGAGAGAGAACGAGGTCAGTGTAAACTACAATACACACAAACACGCATATACACATGCACACGCACTTATACACACACTGAGTGGTCTTTTGTGGTCTTTCAAGGTGGAATAAGGTGAATCGTGAGCTGGAGAATCACCTGAATAGAATTCAGACACTGCTCCAGATCTGGGGGGCTTATGCCCGTCTCTCTGTACCTTTCTCCCAACGTCTGCAAACACTGAGGGATGATGTCACAGCTCTGATGAACCAGCCACCTGGTCAGGACAACACTACACAACTGGTTGCAGCCCAGATACAGGCCGTCCATGTAAGTGGGATATTGTGAAATCTACATGGTAGAGGGAATATGCACATAGTTAATGAGTCGTATGAGAGTATAGATCAGACTGATCCTGAATCAGTTCTTGTGAGAACTCTGTCATTCTCGCTGCTGTATTTCTTCCATTGCCCCTGTCCCAGAGCCTGCAGGAGAGAACAGACAGTTTACAGACCGACCTGGAGGGGGTGCTAGAGGCCTCTAAGGAACTCAGTGGACGAGTGGAACCCTCGTCTGCCGTCTTCATCCAATCAGAGAGCCGTATGCTAACCCGTGGTGTCCTACATCTGAGCCAGTCACTGGCCGATAAACTTGGGCATCTCCAGGTACTGTGTGGTGATATTTGCCTTATTGTTTTATAGCTACTTGTATGACATTACATTCTTGTTTAATTATGTTATGTATGCCTTTATGCCTGATCCCTGACCATGTTATTCATGTGTTTATCTGTGTGCAGGAAGAGCATGAGCAGCTCCAGGAGTTTGAGAGTGTCTTGGCATCCCTTGAGAAACACCTTGAGGACTGGGAGGGGAGACTGAAAAGTGTAACCGTGCCTCCACAAATATATATATCCAAGGTAGGTCAACACAAAACAGACCTCATGCTAAAGTCAAACCTCTGTATTGAATACTGTATATCCAGAGACTGACTTTGGATCCATGTGTTCCAGATGGGTCTGCTGGAGCTGAGTGGTTTCTCTCCTGACCTTGATATACTGAATGAGCTGAGCTACAGGCTGACCCTCAGTGACCCTGCCACCCACAGACTACAGAGCCTCAACTGGAGCTGGGCTCAGGCCTCGGCCCGCGCTGTGGAGACCTACAGGTCAGTACAGTAGAAGTGATTTACTCAAATCAAATCAAATCAAATTTTATTTGTCACATACACATGGTCAGCAGATGTTAATGCGAGTGTAGCGAAATGCTTGTGCTTCTAGTTCCGACAATGCAGTAATAACCAACAAGTAATCTAACTAACAATTCCAAAACTACTGTCTTATACACAGTGTAAGGGGATAAAGAATATGTACATAAGGATATATGAATGAGTGATGGTACAGAGCAGTATAGGCAAGATACAGTAGATGGTATCGAGTACAGTATATACATATGAGATGAGTATGTAAACAAAGTGGCATAGTTAAAGTGGCTAGTGATACATGTATTACATAAGGATGCAGTCGATGATATAGAGTACAGTATATACGTATGCATATGAGATGAATAATGTAGGGTAAGTAACATTATATAAGGTAGCATTGTTTAAAGTGGCTAGTGATATATTTACATCATTTCCCATCAATTCCCATTATTAAAGTGGCTGGAGTTGAGTCAGTGTTAGTGACAGTGTGTTGGCAGCAGCCACTCAATGTTAGTGGTGGCTGTTTAACAGTCTGATGGCCTTGAGATAGAAGCTGTTTTTCAGTCTCTCGGTCCCAGCTTTGATGCACCTGTACTGACCTCGCCTTCTGGATGATAGCGGGGTGAACAGGCAGTGGCTCGGGTGGTTGATGTCCTTGATGATCTTTATGGCCTTCCTGTAACATCGGGTGGTGTAGGTGTCCTGGAAGGCAGGTAGTTTGCCCCCGGTGATGCGTTGTGCAGACCTCACTACCCTCTGGAGAGCCTTACGGTTGTGGGCGGAGCAGTTGCCGTACCAGGCGGTGATACAGCCCGCCAGGATGCTCTCGATTGTGCATCTGTAGAAGTTTGTGAGTGCTTTTGGTGACAAGCCGAATTTCTTCAGCCTCCTGAGGTTGAAGAGGCGCTGCTGCGCCTTCTTCACGATGCTGTCTGTGTGAGTGGACCAATTCAGTTTGTCTGTGATGTGTATGCCGAGGAACTTAAAACTTGCTACCCTCTCCACTACTGTTCCATCGATGTGGATAGGGGGGTGTTCCCTCTGCTGTTTCCTGAAGTCCACAATCATCTCCTTAGTTTTGTTGACGTTGAGTGTGAGGTTATTTTCCTGACACCACACTCCGAGGGCCCTCACCTCCTCCCTGTAGGCCGTCTTGTCATTGTTGGTAATCAAGCCTACCACTGTTGTGTCGTCCGCAAACTTGATGATTGAGTTGGAGGCGTGCGTGGCCACGCAGTCGTGGGTGAACAGGGAGTACAGGAGAGGGCTCAGAACGCACCCTTGCGTGGTAACGTGAGAGACACTAACAGACAGATTAGTCAATTAGTCAATAAAAAAACGAAATTCTGGCTATTCCCTACTATTACACTAGAAAACAGTATGGCAGGTTTAAAGTGTGTCTTGTTTGTGTGTCAGTGAGTTGCAGACAGAGTCACTGAGGCAACAGAGTTTTCAGGAGAAGTGTGAGAACTGGATGGACTTCCTACAGACGATGGAGGACAGCCTAGCAGTAGACCTGGCCAGTACCTACAGCGGCCTGAGAGAGCAGCTACGCACACACCAGGTGACAAACACACATACGCTCGCACGCTTACATCACACACATACACACGCACACACAGACTCATGCACGCACGCACGCACGCACACACACACACACACACACACACACACACACACACACACACACACACACACACACATGAAAATACAGCCACTATCAGTATCTATTCAGTAACACTAACTAGGCCAGTGAATATGACAGTAATATTGTGATTCTGGTGTCTCAGAGGTTCCAGTTAGAGATGTCTATCGGTCATCAGATCCTGCACTCTGTCATCAATGATTCTCTACATCTGCTGCAGAGGGGAGACGTGGATGATAGGTGAGGACAGGACAGAGATTATCTGCTCACATGATCAATGTTAGAGTCTTTGTAAGAACTGTTGCACCATTGATGTTTATCCACCTCTATTAACGGGCGTCGTGGTCCTTTGACCATCAGCTGGTGATTAGTTACACGTTTTTGATCATTATCAATCATCGTCATTGATTTTAGCTTTCAGAGTTACTCTTATAGTTGTATTCATTTGTATGCTGTTACCGTTCTCTGTCCCCCAGGAGCGACTTTATCCTGAAGCTGGCCCAGCTGAGGGAGCACTGGCAGGGGGCTGTGCAGAGGGCAGCTCAGAGGAGCTCCCTGGTGGAGGGGCTAGTCAAACACTGGCACCTCTACAGCCGCTACCTCAGGAAGCTCCAGAGGTTCGTAGCAGATGCCCAGGCCCTCCTGCCCCCCACAGGGCCAGCCCACTGCAGCCTGCAGCAGCTCCGAAGCTCCCTCTACGACATGAAGGTAATAGGTTAGAGATTGATACAGCCAAGGGGAAGGGCAAGGGTTCATAAATGACAGTGCATTCCTTCTGTCGTCTGTGGACTGTAGCACTTGGAGCTGCTTTTCCAGAGATACCAGTGCAGCTACATCCACACTCTGGAGCTGGGCCGTCAGCTCTTCTCCATGGGGGACGAACAGACTCAGGCACAGCTGCAGACCGAGCTGGCTACCCTGCAGGAGGACTGGGAGAACCTGCAAGGACTGCTGGAAAAGAGAAAGGACATAACAAACGCTATCATTCAGGTGCTCCTCTTGCCCCTCAGTCAGTGGGAGACAGTAGTTTGGGGAAGAGACTACTCAATCAGCTGACCTATAGGAAGATCATTATCTGTGGATCACAGTTTAGTGGAATAACATGTTTTAAGTGTATTTGATTATAAAATTATTGATACAAATGATAGGTCAGAGTTAAGAGGATACTTTTGAATCAATAGAATTGAGTAAAGTTCTGTCAGAGTCACAGGTTTACAATATAAAGAAAGATCTTAGCTTAGCCTTGAAATATCTGATGTGAAACCGGCATTCTCTACAGTCAGAGGTCTACTTTTAGAAATGCCTTATTATATTTGACCCCCTACCCCCCTACTGTGGTTACATTTCACCTTAAATGCCCATTCTATCCCTACTGTTACATGCAGCCCATTTCCTCCCTCATTGGGCTCAAAGCAGTAAAGTCAAATTTAGCAGTTTTGTGCCTGAAACACACAGATCAGCCCACTGACCTACAGTACATTCCTGGATCTTCTCTATAACAACTATCCACTCATCCAGTAGTCTGGCTTAGTCTAGCACTGATCTGGGTTTCTGGCAGTGTGGGATACTGACCGATTGACTGAGTTGATTACTGGTCAACCTTTTGTCAGAGGGAGTGCCTTAGTCAGCTATCAGACTTGATAAATCATTCAGTCATGAGAAGGCTCTTTGACCCACAGCACTCAGTAGTTTTAAGGCTCTTTATGATAGCTTGTGGTTCATGGAGGAAATATTTTCCCATTGAGTAGGCCTGTAAAAGTGATTTGTCCCTTATCAGAGTGAGTGATCCTAGAAACAGATCCCCATATACACTACCGGTCCAAGGTTTTAGAACACCTACTCATTCAAGGGTTTCTCTTTATTTTTGACTATTTTCTACATTGTAGAATAATAGTGAAGACATCAAAACTATGAAATAACACATCATGTAGTAACCACAGCGAGGGAGGAGGCAGGCAGGGACTAGGCAGGCAGGTAGGGATGAGGCAGGCAGGGACGAGGCAGGCAGGTAGGGATGAGGCAGGTAGGGATGAGGCAGGCAGGGACGAGGCAGGCAGGTAGGGATGAGGCAGGCAGGGACTAGGCAGGCAGGTAGGGACGAGGCAGGCAGGGAGGAGGCAGGCAGGGACTAGGCAGGCAGGGACTAGGCAGGCAGGGACTAGGCAGGCAGGGACTAGGCAGGCAGGGACTAGGCAGGAAGGTAGGGATGAGGCAGGCAGGCAGGGACGAGGCAGGCAGGGACGAGGCAGGCAGGGACGAGGCAGGCAGGGACTAGGCAGGCAGGTAGGGATGAGGCAGGCAGGGACGAGGCAGGCAGGGACGAGGCAGGCAGGGACTAGGCAGGCAGGTAGGGACGAGGCAGGCAGGGAGGAGGCAGGCAGGGACTAGGCAGGCAGGCAGGGACAAGGCAGGCAGGGACTAGGCAGGCAGGGACGAGGCAGGTGGGTCTGGAGTAGGCAAGCATGCAGGCAGGGACTAGGCAGGCAGGGACTAGGCAGGCAGGCAGGGATGAGGCAGGCAGGGACGAGGCAGACAGGGACGAGGCAGGCGGGTCTGGAGGAGGCAAGCATGCAGGCAGGGAGGAGGCAGGCAGGCCGGGAGGCAGCTTAGTGTAAGCCTGTCTGGGTATTAGAGCACTTGAACTCCTCCGGTCCCTGAGCTGTCAGGAGCACTAAGGTGGACATGGAGACCAGAGCCTCTCCAACTGGGTAAACCTGCTTGTTTTTGGCCCTGCTGTTCCTCGGGCATTACCTAGAGATACTCTACGAAGGGCTGAGGCATGAGATATGTTCACTGACCTGAATTGACACCTGGCCTCTCCTTCTGTGGGAGGTCTCGTGTCTGTTCTTGGAAACTTAACCCACTCTCCCCTTTCGTCTGCTTTTTGGCCAAGTCTTTCTTTGCTTTGATGAAATCCAATAGATTACATCAATTCCCTTTTCATCCACCCTGACAATGGAGGCACTAAAAATCATTTTCAATGCTAAAAACAGAAATGCTCCTCTTAACTTCTACTAACCTTCTCAACTACTCCTTCAACCAGAGTATATCTATTTACATGACTACCTTTCTACTCTCAGAACTGGGAGCGCTGCGAGGCCAGACTATCCTATAGCATGCAGCAGCTGGACACCATGCAGACCGGACTGAAGCAGTCGATCCCAGAACATGACAATGAGCTCCAAGTTACAGAGAAACTCACTAAGGTAAATAGTAAACACAGTTGTTTCCAAATGTCTCGACCCTTTCACCCAGTGTGTGAATACATAGGGCAGAATGGAGTGGGACAAAAGTTAGGAACAAAAGAGTCCTTTTGGTGTTCATGTGGTAATTTGTTTTGTTTTATCAAAGTTTATTGTGTGCACTGTGCGATAGAAGCTGATGAGACTTCAGTCCTTAGACTGGGAAGTCGTTAGTTGACCCACTAAAGCACATTTAAAACAGATAAAGTATCAGTCAGAACACAAGAGCAGAGCCAAGTTAGTAACATGTTTGGCTTTTCAATCTCTTGTGGCCCATCAGGGGTTTATCCCCTCCCCCCTCCTTCTGTCCTGGTCTGCTGCGGCCCTTAATCCTCTCCTGGGGCGGGGAGAAATAGAGAGAGAGAGAAGCAGAGCAAAGAGAAGGGGCAGGACAGAGAGAGAGAGAGAGAGTGCGCGTGGCATGGACTGGAGTGGAGGGGGCCTGACGGGACAGTTTGTTGGTGCTGTGTTATGGTATGCAGGAGGCTGAGAACTCACTGGATGACTGGGCTGAGAGCCTGACTGAACTTGCCACCATGAAGACGGACCTGTCCCAGTACATCATTGCTGACGACGTGCTGCTACTCCAGGAACAGGTGGAGCACCTCCACTGTCAATGGGAGGAACTCTGCCTCAAGGTAGGGGACATGGCTGGCTAGGGCTGGGGAGACGGCTGGGCTCTGGGCTAGACAGCCTGAAGGCTCAAGGCTCACTAGGCTGAGTGTGTTTAGTGTGAAGGCAATAGCCAAACAGTGTGTGTATGTTTGTGTTGGGACAGCAGCTGCCGTGGTGACATATACAGAAAAAGTTGGTTGGCATGAATGTCCAGATAACTAAATGCAGAAACTCAATTTCTTAATCCAATCAGTAGTTGTTTTGCCAGGGAAACAAGCCTGTCATCTGACTCTGATTTGATTCGTTTCATATAAATATAACCCAGTTGGTAGTGGTACACTTCAAGAACTTTAAAAATGTCAAATTTTCTGAAATATTATTGTACAATTGTTTTATTATGGTATGGTCAACCATAGAATGAAAACCAAGTTTGGTGGATATGTGCTGGGGCCTGAGCTTTTGGGTTAGTTTCTGGGGTAGAGACATACAGGTTTGGGGGAATTGGCTGTGTGGGAATGGGGGGCCAGATGGTGATGGAGAAATTAGTTTAGGCTTCAGGAAGCAGGCCCTTTGTATTGGAAATCAGCCTGTCGTCAGGCTAGGGCCGTTGCTATGGCTATTCTAAGGCTTTCACTTCAACCGGGTGAGTAAAAAAAACTGATTCAATGATTTCAGGCTTAAATGACAAAATTAGTACAGTTTTGACAACTTTACTGATGGAATTTGTGATTTGATTTCAATGGGAGTGTTGACTCCTGTGCCTGGTGCTCATCCCAAAATCTGTCACATATGGGAACACGATGCAGCAGTCAGCTGAAGGGTGTTGCTTACACCTCTCCTAATGTTCCTCCACACCATCCACCATGTCTATCTCTCAGAGTTGTGTACCCATCACACTGACTCCATTAGACTCACACTCAGTCTGGCGAGTGGCGGAAAATGAACATGAAGTCTTTGGGAAGGTGTTTTTATTAGTGGAAATGAATGTAGATCAAGAGAGAACTGATTTATTTTGCATTTGTTTTTGATAAATGGTGAATAAGCACATGATGTTCATAGCAGATGGAGTCCATCTTACCTTTCACTTTCTTGGCCTAACTTTGGGTTAACTCTTTCTGTGCTGCTGTGGCAACTCTGCCTGAGTACAAGATACACTATATATACAAATGTATGTGGACACACCTTCAAATTGGTGGATTCGGCTATTTCAGCTACACGCGTTTTTGACAGGTTTATAAAATCAAGCACACATCCATGCTATCTCCATAGACAAACATTGGCAGTAGAATGGCCTTACTGAAGAGCTCAAGAGCTCATGTTCGTCACATTTCTGCCCTGCTAGATCAACTGTAAGTGCTGTTATTGTGAAGAGGAAATGTCTAGGAGCAACAACTGCTCAGCCGCGAAGTGGTAGGCCACACAAGCCCAGAATGGGACCGCAGAGTGCTAAAGCGCGCAACGCGTAAAAATCATCTGTCCTCAGTTACAACACCCACTACCGAGTTCCAAACTGCCTCTGGAAGCAACGTCAGCACAATAACTGTTCGACGGGAGCTTCTTGAAATGGCCGAGCACAGAAGCCTAAGATCACCATGCTCAATGTCAAGCGTTGGCTAGAGTGGTGTAAAGCTCGCCGCCATTGGACTCGCATTCTCTGGAGGGATGAATCACGCTTCACCATCTGGCAGTCCGGCAGACTAATCTTGGTTTGGCAGATGCCAGGAGAATGCTATCTACCTCAATGCATAGTGCCAACTGTAAAGTTTGGAGGAGGAGGAATAATGGTCTGGGGCTTTGAAGGGAAATCTTAACAATGACATTCTAGATGATTATGTGCTTCCAACTTTGTGGCAACGGTTTGGGAAAGGCCCTTTCCTGTTTCAACATGACAATGTCCACATGCACGAAGCGACGTCCATACAGAAATGGTTTGTCGAGATCGGTATGGAAGAACTTGACTAGCCTTCACAGAGCTCTGACCTCAACCCCATAGATCACCTTTGGGATGGATTGGAACGCCGACTGCGAGCCAGGCCTAATCGCCCAATATCAGTGCCCGACCTCACTAATGCTATTGTGGCTGAATGGAAGCATGTCCCCGCAGCAATGTTCCAACATCTAGTGGAAAGCCTTCCCAGAAGAGTGGAGGCTGTTACAGCAGCAAGGGGGGACCAACTCCATATAAATGCCCATGATTTTGGAATGAGATGTTTGACAAGAAGGTGTCCGCATACTTTTGGTCATGTAGTGTAGATGATATTGGTTTCTTTTATCTGTGAGCATAGGACTACACCTGCCTGTTATTTGGGTGGTGAAGTGAGGTGGCATCGTCTTGAAGTACTCATAATCACGGCAGCCATTAATAGTGTGAACCTGCTTCTCACGCGCCACAACAAATCCTTCTCTCTCGTGTCACACAGAGTAGTACGAACAGACTTCATTTTGCCATGCAATGAAGTACAGTTCTACTCAAATCCTGGTTGAAGAGAAATCATACCTGTCTGTGTGAATGCTCCACATCTTTGTGTCATCATTATTTATCATTACATCATTACTAACTTGAAGGAAACTTTGGTGAAGCAATTGAACTGGTTTCCCTGACATTCCCTTGGCAATCTTACTGTCACTGTTATTTAGTCTGGAGAAACCCTTGCAGAATCCATGCCCACCTAACTCACTATTTAACCATATGGTAGATATGATAACAGTTATCTATGGTACACTGACCATCTATTATTGCCCATTAAGCATATATTGTCCATATTCTGTGTTTCCTTTAAGGTCTCCCTACGCAAACAGGAGATAGCAGACCGTCTCAACGCATGGATCATCTTTAATGAGAAAAACAAGGAGCTTTGTGAATGGCTGACGCAGATGGAAAACAAAGTAGCACACAATGCCGACATCAGCATCGAGGAGATGGTGGAGAAGCTGAAGAAGGTAGGGGGGCTGTACCATGCTGCTTGGCCCACAAGGGGGGTCCTGAGTCTCTGTGATTCAAATATAATCAAAACAGTTTGAACAGTTTCACTCCCTTTGGTGTATAGCTTAGTCAGAGTTATCTAAATCAAGTTTAGATCAAAATGATCAAAACTTTCAAGTTGAATTGGATTATTAGAACAATAAACCGGCCTGGCACTGTGGAACGTAAACAGTGATTCATTTATCTATTGTCATTTAGATTAGATTTATCCAACAGCCACAGTCAAACGGTTAGACTTTTAAACATATCCAGACTGGTTTTTATCACTCCACTGATTGGCTCCCCCTCAACAGCCGATCAAAGTCCACCGTATGAAAGTAGGGAAGTAAACAGAGATAGTAGCTCTCTACAGACAGAAGATAGAGTGGTGGGGAATGTTCTGAAGGAGGAGAAGGAGGGAGGGAGGGATACAAAGTTTTCAATGTGCTGTGAATTATCCTGCCAGTGAATGGAACGACAGCTGTTTTAATCTCAGCAGCAGGGCCGCTTGGAGGGAGGTGGATGTCACACTTTGTTGACTGGACAATATTGGACTTTTTAAAACATTGATACCATAATACATGCTATTGGGGGAAATGTCCTCCTATAGAATACCATCATTCACAAAACCTTTCGACCCATACTCACATACCCTCTCCCTCTCATACAAACATTACTTTGACACAACACGTGCACTCATTCAGATACTCATTCCCATTCTGTGTGACTCCCAGGACTGTATGGAGGAGATCAACCTCTTCAGTGAAAATAAAACCCACCTGAAGCTGCTTGGAGAGCAGCTCATCACCGCTAGCAACAAGACCAAGGAGACCGAGGTCAACGACAAGCTGAAGGACATCAACGACCGCTGGCAGCACCTGTTTGATCACATAGAGACCAGGTAAGACCACAGTTGGACCTTTACAACTCTCTGACCACAATATTGGCTTGGTTAGGGCATATCGAGTGCATAGTATATCAGTCTTGCAAATGGATTGATTTCTCTTTGTCATTCAAAACAACACAGAGGATGCATTACAACAACGCATCATTATAAGACTGTGGTCTGACCGCTGTCAGAACTGGTTCTACCACTAGGGTTAGGTGAGGACAGGACAGGGTAGAACAGCTGCTGCTGCTGCAATGTTCCAAGCTTTGAGATTATAACAGGGAAAGCTTCAGGGAGCCATCACAGGGATATAGTTATTAATCCAGAAACATTAATCCCAATCCAACACAGAGTGGAATGAAGAGAACTGCTGAAATACCTTTACACAGGCTTACCTCTTATGTGTCATCATACAGCATGATGCAATTATTGATGGTACATGCGTGTCTCGGAAAGCAGTCAACACATGATCCATTTAGAGGAATATCAAGGCGGATATATAGAATACTTTAGGACTAATGAGATTGAAAAAAATATGTTCTAATCTAATGCATCAGGGAGGACTGGTGTATTATGAGACTATGATGCTATTCCAAGTGTAGTCTTCTTGTAACGATTCACCGTGCGTCTGATGGACACTAGGTCTGCAGTGTGCAGGGGGTTAAAACTGTGTCCTCCTTCATGTGTTTTCTTTTTCCACTAACAAGATTTATTTCTGAGATGGCGATCATTAGGTGAAGTGTTTCGAACTCTGGTCACTGATGAGGCCTTGTTTTCTCTGGGCATCATCGGTATAATGATGTCTGCAGTCTTCTCTGCTGCAGTCTGTTTACAAGCCTCTGCTAGAATATTTTTAAGAGACTTTTGAGTCATTCTCATCATCCAAGCTTTTTGCATTGCATGTTAGTTGGTAGCATTCATTCAATTGCTATTCATTATTGAGGGTAGCATATAGTGCACTGGTATTAGATCTCCAGAGAGAATAGGTTATTCAATCTAACATTCTGGCGTCATTGCTGTTGTTCACAGGCAGGCACTACTATAGCCTATACTAGCCCCCCACCCCCAAGTGGTTAATTGGAAACTCGGAGGCCCCACTTGTCAGAGAGAGCCAGCTGACCTGCTCTTCAGTGGAATGTTTTTACTCTGGCCACAGGGGCCAGACATACAGAGTCACTGCGAAGGGGAGGAAGGGGGATGACTTATCCTCCATGAGAATGAGGGATTTAGCTGGGCCATATGGTGGCTGTTCTTGGCTCTCTCTAACATGGTGTCCAGCTGCCTTGTCTTTCTCTCACTAACAGGAGTCTGCCTGCATAGCAACAACAGGCAGAGGGAGGGGTTTCTATTTGAGTGATATTCTGGACTTGTCTATGGCCATGTGGACCAAGGGACAGGGAGAGGGTTCTCTCTATGAATGACAGGGAGCCTAAAGTTTGAGGTCCTTAGGATTGCGGATAGATATAGGATGGAATAACACAGAGAATGCAGGGCAGGCTGCCCAGCCCACTAACACACTGTCCTTTAAGCCAACCTTGCATGGATGTTTTATCCTGTTAATGAGCTAGTTAGTCCATTCTGCCACTTAGTACTGGTCCATGTGGCGCTATGCAAAGGAATGTGTGGACCCCTAGTTTAGCCTACATATTCTGCCGCTATTCCAGAGACATGGTATAAAAGTTGGGATGAAATTATTCCTACTTAGAGCGCATGAGGACAGGATTTGGGCCTCAGTCTCCATGGTTGTTTGTAGCTGTAACCCCCTGTAAGCAGATAAACGTGAGGAATGTCTGCCTGTTACACTTGAACAAGCTGCTTAACGCGGTGTGGAAACCATTTAGCCTGTTGCTATGTCTCTGCCCTGAGTTCCCTCTCACGACATGTACATGGCAGTTTTCATTTCACCACAACAAGAGGGGAAGGCTACAATTGGCTTTGTGTGTCGTATAGACTAGAGCACTAAGGCAACAATTGGCTTTGTGTGTTGGGGGGAAAAGTTAGAGGGCTACAATTGGCTTTAGATCAGTAGGTAAGTGAGAGAGAGGGAGCTGAAAGAGAGATACAGGGTAATAAGAGAGAGAGGTATAGAGGGAGGGGAGATGGCTGGATAGCCCCGGGCCCTCAATTAGCTTCCTCTCAGCCCCACTTCCCAGGTCATCCCATGATGCACTATAATCCTGTGTACAGGTGGTACACAACCTTCCCTCACCAAGACTAAAGTCTTCAATGATGCCTACACTGTAGATCTATTGCATTATTAAGCAATGAGTGGTCTTTTTTAAAACTTTTTTTTTTTTACTAGGCAAGTCAGTTAAGAACAAATTCTTATTTTCAATGACGGCCTAGGAACAGTGGGTTAACTGCCTGTTCAGGGGCAGAACGACAGATTTTGTACCTTGTCAGCTCGGGGATTTGAACTTGCAACCTTTCGGTTACTAGTCCAATGCTCTAACCACTAGTCTACCCTGCCGCTCTTAACTCTGCTATGTGTTGCTTATCGACCTCATAAAGGGGATATGAATCATCCTTCATTTTATCATGCTTACAACAGGAAATGTTGTAACTGAGTTGATTTGGAGGTTGACAATTTATGTTGGCCTATCATAGGGTCCTGAAATGTATCACCTATTTGGATGAGTGCTTATTACAGACAGGGGACATTTCAGAGTGGTGATGAGTGAGGACCGTGCCTCAGCCTGTGCCTGGGCGGACCCACTGCAGTGTGATATGGAAGATTAGTGAAAGTTGACTTGGTGAAGATTAGATGCGCTGACACTGGCTCAGGCTCACCGGTCGCCTTTGTCCCCCAAAACAAACTGGATGCTCCGTCACCCTGTCCAGCAGCTGCCGTCTGCTGACACAAGGCATTGTGTCATCCATAGGGCCCGTAGACCCAGCTTCCCCTACCCAAGGCCCCCAAGGCCCCCGCACTCTTCACCATTGTCTGAACGAGGGGCGTGTGAGGCAGATGTTTTGTTGAAACAACCCCCTCTACGCCAGGAGTCAGCTCAGTGCTCACAAGTCTGAAGAGACAGGGATTTGAGTTATATCTGTTTTTCTTTGCTGTAAGTACAGGATTCAGCATGTTTTATTCAGTGTTTGAGTACGGCTGTTAAAAAAGCACTTCTTTGGCCATTCGTCTCCCCTTTATGGTTGAAGTTCCTGTAGCCATGGCGATGCAGTATATCTCAAAGAACTTTGGCACCAGGTTACCAGCTCAGTTGCCATGGTGATTGGTTGAGTTCAGACAAGGGGGTGCAAAATAGAGTTGTCTGTCTGGGGGAGTGTGTCAGGGGTTGGGGTGTGTGTGTGTGTGTGTGTGTGGGGGGGGGGTAGTACTCTGGTGATAATAATGGGTATTGAGTCATAGATTGTATTACTGTTCAGCACTCATATTTTATTAAACCATAGCAAGTTTCTTAGCATAACAGACTCATGAGCCGTCATAAAGGTGACAGCATGCAACATGCTCAGACAGTGGGTAGCTGAAGTGAATCTTTTCAACACTTTTATGGGAGACACAGTTACACAGTAACATCCTTAACATGCCACAGGGATTAGTCTCTTATCTCATTACAAAGTGAATGTAAGACTTAATGTTGCATAGGATTCCTCAGAGACAGAGACATCTGTCTTATGACAGATGAAAGGCTTACCCTGACTTTCTATGTAAATTGGTGTCACTAGATATTTCAAGAGTTGCTGGGTATTGCTCTATGCTGTTCTTTGTATGGTGTCTTTAATTGCTTGGGTGAATGACAGATATACTATAGGTGGGAGTTAAGCAGTGTTTCCTGGCAGGCAGCACTGCGTCTCTGGTCTTGCCCTTGTTGACAGTTGGGCGACTGCGGCCCAAGATCCCCACCTGTCAGTGTGGTGGCAATAACAGTAATAGTAACGGTAACAGAAACAGAAATAGTAACAGTAACAGTAGTAGTAACAGTAGTAGTAACAGTAACCGTAACATTAGTAACAGTAGTAGTAACAGACACAGTAACAGAAACAGTAACAGTAGTAGTAACAGACACAGTAACAGAAACAGTAACAGTAGTAGTAACAGTAACAGTAGTAGTAGTAACAGTAACAGTAGTAGTAACAGTAACAGTAGTAGTAACAGTAACAATAGTAACAGTAACAGTAGTAGTAGTAACAGTAACAGTAGTAGTAACAGTAACAGTAGTAGTAGTAGTAACATGAGTAGTAGTAGTAGCAGTAACAGTAGTAGTAACAGTAACAGTAGTAGTAACAGTAACAGTAGTAGTAGTGGTAGTAGTAACATGAGTAGTAGTAGTAACAGTAGTAGTAACATTAACAATAGTAACAGTAGCAGTAGTAGTAGTAACAGTAACAGTAGTAGTAACAGTAACAGTAGTAGTAGTTGTAGTAACATGAGTAGCAGCAGTAACAGTAGTAACAGTAACAGTAGTAGTAACAGTAACCGTAACATTAGTAACAGTAACAGTAGTAGTAACAGATACAGAAACAGAAACAGTAACAGTAGTAGTAACAGTAACAGAAACAGTAACAGTAGTAGTAACAGACACAGTAACAGAAACAGTAACATTAACAGTAGTAAAAGTAACAGTAGTAGTAGTAACAGTGACAGTAGTAGTAACAGTAACAGTAGTAGTAGTAGCAGTAACAGTAGTAACAGTAACAGTAGTAGTAGTAGTAGCAGTGACAGTAACATTAGTAGTAGTAACAGGAACAGTAGTAGTAGTAGTAACAGGAACAGTAGTAGTAACAGTAGCAGTAGTAGTAACAGTGACCGTAGTAGTAGTAACAGTAACAGTAGTAGTAGTAACAGTAACAGTAACAGTAGTAGTAACAGTAGTAGTAGTAACAGTAACAGTAGTAGTAGTAACAGTAACATTAGTAGTAGTAACAGTGACAGTAACAGTAGTCGTAGTAACAGTAACAGAAGTAGTAGTAGTAACAGGTAGTAACAGTAGCAGTAGTAGTAGTAGTAGTTACATGAGTAGTAGCAGTAACAGTAGTAGTAACAGTAACAGTAGTAGTAACATTAACAATAGTAACAGTAACAGTAGTAGTAGTAACAGTAACAGTAGTAGTAACAGTAACAGTAACAGTAGTAACAGTAACAGCAGTAGTAACAGTAACAGTAGTAGTAGTAGTAACATCAGCAGTAGTAGTAACAGTAACAGTAGTAGTAACATTAACAATAGTAGTAGTAGTAACAGTAACAGTAGTAGTAACAGTAACAGTAGTAGTAGTAGTAACATGAGTAGTAGTAGTAACAGTAACAGTAGTAGTAACAGTAACAGTAGTAGTAAGTTTAACAATAGTAGTAATAGTAACAGTAACAGTAGTAGTAGTAGTAACATGAGTAGCAGCAGTAACAGTAGTAACAGTAACAGTAGTAGTAACAGTAACCGTAACATTAGTAACAGTAACAGTAGTAGTAACAGATACAGAAACAGAAACAGTAACAGTAGTAGTAACAGTAACAGAAACAGTAACATTAGTAGTAACAGACACAGTAACAGTAGTAGTAACAGTAACAGTAGTAACAGTAACAGTTGTAGTAGTAACAGTAACAGGAACATTAACAGTAGTAACAGTAACAGTAGTAGTAGTAACAGTAACAGTAGTAGTAACAGTAACAGTAGTAGTAGTAGTAACATGAGTAGTAGTAGTAGCAGTAACAGTAGTAACAGTAACAGTAGTAGTAGTAGTAGTAACAGTAACAGTAGTAGTAGTAGTAGCAGTGACAGTAACATTAGTAGTAGTAACAGGAACAGTAGTAGTAGTAGTAACAGGAACAGTAGTAGTAACAGTAGCAGTAGTAGTAACAGAAACAGTAACAGTAGTAGTAACAGTAACAGTAGTAGTAGTAACAGTAACATTAGTAGTAGTAACAGTGACAGTAACAGTAGTCATAGTAACAGTAACAGAAGTAGTGGTAGTAACAGGAACAGTAGTAGTAGTAATAACAGGAACAGTAGTAGTAACCGTAGCAGTAGTAGTAACAGTAATAGTAGTAGTAACAGTAACAGTAGTAGTAGTAACAGTAAGAGTAGTAGTAACAGTAACATAAACAGTAACAGTAGTAGGAACAGTAACCGTAGTAGTAGTAACAGTAACAGTAGTAGTAGTAACAGTAAGAGTAGTAGTAACAGTAACATAAACAGTAACAGTAGTAGTAACAGTAACCGTAGTAGTAGTAACAGTAACCGTAGTAGTAGTAACAGTAACAGTAGTAGTAGTAGTAGTAACAGTAACAGTGGCAGTAACAGTAGTAGTAGTAGTGACAGTAACAGTAGTAGTAACAGTAACAGTAGTGGTAACAGTAGTAGTAGTAGTAACAGTCACATTAGTAGTAGTAATAGTAACAGTAGTAGTAACAGTAGTAATAGTGACAGTAAAAGTAGTAGTAGTAACAGTAACAGTAGTAGTAACAGTAGCAGTAGTAGTAGTAACATGAGTAGTAGTAGTAACAGTAACAGTAGTAGTAGTAACAGTAGTAGTTGTAACAGTGACAGTAACAGTAGTAGTAGTAACAGTAACAGTAGTAGTAGTAACAGTGACAGTAACAGTAGTAGTAGTAGTAACAGTGACAGTAACAGTCATAGTAACAGTAACAGTAGTAGTAGTAGTGAAAGTAGTAGTAACAGTAACAGTAGTAACAGTCACAATAGTAGTAGTAGTAACAGTAACAGTAGTAGTAGTAAAGGTAATAACAGTAGTAGTAGTAACAGTAGTAGTAACAGTAGTAGTAGTAGTAGTGACAGTAACAGTAGAAATAGTAACAGTAGTAGTGACAGTAACAGTAGTAACAGTAACAGTAGTAACAGTAACAGTAGTAGTAACAGTAACAGTAGTAACAGTAGCAGTAGTAGTAGTAGTAGTTACATGAGTAACTACAGTAACAGTAGTAGTAACATTAACAATAGTAACAGTAACAGTAGTAGTAGTAACAGTAACAGTAGTAGTAACAGTAACAGTAGTAGTAGCAGTAACAGTAGTAGTAACAGTAACAGTAGTAACAGTAACAGTAGTAGTAACAGTAACAGTAGTAGTAGTAGTAACATCAGTAGTAGTAGTAACAGTAACAGTAGTAGTAACATTAACAATAGTAACAGTAGTAGTAGTAACAGTAACAGTAGTAACAGTAACAGTAACAGTAGTAGTAAGTTTAACAATAGTAGTAATAGTAACAGTAACAGTAGTAGTAGTAGTAACATGAGTAGCAGCAGTAACAGTAGTAACAGTAATAGTAGTAGTAACAGTAACCATAACATTAGTAACAGTAACAGTAGTAGTAACAGATACAGAAACAGAAACAGTAACAGTAGTAGTAACAGTAACAGAAACAGTAACATTAGTAGTAACAGACACAGTAACAGAAACAGTAACAGTAGTAGTAACAGTAACAGTAGTAACAGTAACATTAGTAGTAGTAACAGGAACAGGAACATTAACAGTAGTAACAGTAACAGTAGTAGTAGTAACAGTAACAGTAGTAGTAACAGTAACAGTAGTAGTAGTAGTAACATGAGTAGTAGTAGTAGCAGTAACAGTAGTAACAGTAACAGTAGTAGTAGTAGTAGTAGTAACAGTAACAGTAGTAGTAGTAGTAGCAGTGACAGTAACATTAGTAGTAGTAACAGGAACAGTAGTAGTAGTATAACAGGAACAGTAGTAGTAACAGTAGCAGTAGTAGTAACAGAAACAGTAACAGTAGTAGTAACAGTAGTAGTAGTAACAGTAACATTAGTAGTAGTAACAGTGACAGTAACAGTAGTCATAGTAACAGTAACAGAAGTAGTAGTAGTAACAGGAACAGTGGTAGTGGTAGTAACAGGAACAGTAGTAGTAACCGTAGCAGTAGTAGTAACAGTAATAGTAGTAGTAACAGTAACAGTAGTAGTAGTAACAGTAAGAGTAGTAGTAACAGTAACATAAACAGTAACAGTAGTAGGAACAGTAACCGTAGTAGTAGTAACAGTAACAGTAGTAGTAGTAACAGTAAGAGTAGTAGTAACAGTAACATAAACAGTAACAGTAGTAGTAACAGTAACAGTAGTAGTAACAGTAACCGTAGTAGTAGTAACAGTAACAGTAGTAGTAGTAGTAGTAACAGTAACAGTGGCAGTAACAGTAGTAGTAGTAGTGACAGTAACAGTAGTAGTAACAGTAACAGTAGTGGTAACAGTAGTAGTAGTAGTAACAGTCACATTAGTAGTAGTAATAGTAACAGTAGTAGTAACAGTAGTAATAGTGACAGTAAAAGTAGTAGTAGTAACAGTAACAGTAGTAGTAACAGTAGCAGTAGTAGTAGTAACATGAGTAGTAGTAGTAACAGTAACAGTAGTAGTAGTAACAGTAGTAGTTGTAACAGTGACAGTAACAGTAGTAGTAGTAACAGTAACAGTAGTAGTAGTAACAGTGACAGTAACAGTAGTAGTAGTAACAGTGACAGTAACAGTCATAGTAACAGTAACAGTAGTAGTAGTAGTGAAAGTAGTAGTAACAGTAACAGTAGTAACAGTCACAATAGTAGTAGTAGTAACAGTAACAGTAGTAGTAGTAAAGGTAATAACAGTAGTAGTAGTAACAGTAGTAGTAACAGTAGTAGTAGTAGTAGTGACAGTAACAGTAGAAATAGTAACAGTAGCAGTGACAGTAACAGTAGTAACAGTAACAGTAGTAACAGTAACAGTAGTAGTAACAGTAACAGTAGTAACAGTAGCAGTAGTAGTAGTAGTAGTTACATGAGTAACTACAGTAACAGTAGTAGTAACATTAACAATAGTAACAGTAACAGTAGTAGTAGTAACAGTAACAGTAGTAGTAACAGTAACAGTAGTAGTAGCAGTAACAGTAGTAGTAACAGTAACAATAGTAACAGTAACAGTAGTAGTAACAGTAACAGTAGTAGTAGTAGTAACATCAGTAGTAGTAGTAACAGTAACAGTAGTAGTAACATTAACAATAGTAGCAGTAGTAGTAGTAACAGTAGCAGTAGTAACAGTAACAGTAACAGTAGTAGTAAGTTTAACAATAGTAGTAATAGTAACAGTAACAGTAGTAGTAGTAGTAACATGAGTAGCAGCAGTAACAGTAGTAACAGTAACAGTAGTAGTAACAGTAACCATAACATTAGTAACAGTAACAGTAGTAGTAACAGATACAGAAACAGAAACAGTAACAGTAGTAGTAACAGTAACAGAAACAGTAACATTAGTAGTAACAGACACAGTAACAGAAACAGTAACAGTAGTAGTAACAGTAACAGTAGTAACAGTAACATTAGTAGTAGTAACAGGAACAGGAACATTAACAGTAGTAACAGTAACAGTAGTAGTAGTAACAGTAACAGTAGTAGTAACAGTAACAGTAGTAGTAGTAAACAGTAGTAGTAGTAGTAGCAGTAACAGTAGTAACAGTAACAGTAGTAGTAGTAGTAGTAGTAACAGTAGTAAACAGTAACAGTAGTAGTAGTAGTAGCAGTGACAGTAACATTAGTAGTAGTAACAGGAACAGTAGTAGTAGTATAACAGGAACAGTAGTAGTAACAGTAGCAGTAGTAGTAACAGAAACAGTAACAGTAGTAGTAACAGTAGTAGTAGTAACAGTAACATTAGTAGTAGTAACAGTGACAGTAACAGTAGTCATAGTAACAGTAACAGTAGTAGTAGTAGGAACAGTAACCGTAGTAGTAGTAACAGTAACAGTAGTAGTAGTAACAGTAAGAATAGTAGTAACAGTAACATAAACAGTAACAGTAGTAGTAACAGTAACCGTAGTAGTAGTAACAGTAACAGTAGTAGTAGTAGTAGTAACAGTAACAGTGGCAGTAACAGTAGTAGTAGTAGTGACAGTAACAGTAGTAGTAACAGTAACAGTAGTGGTAACAGTAGTAGTAGTAGTAACAGTCACATGAGTAGTAGTAATAGTAACAGTAGTAGTAACAGTAGCAGTAGTAGTAGTAACATGAGTAGTAGTAGTAACAGTAACAGTAGTAGTAGTAACAGTAGTAGTTGTAACAGTGACAGTAACAGTAGTAGTAGTAACAGTGACAGTAACAGTCATAGTAACAGTAACAGTAGTAGTAACAGTAACAGTAGTAACAGTCACAATAGTAGTAGTAGTAACAGTAACAGTAGTAGTAGTAAAGGTAATAACAGTAGTAGTAGTAACAGTAGTAGTAACAGTAGTAGTAGTAGTAGTGACAGTAACAGTAGAAATAGTAACAGTAGTAGTGACAGTAACAGTAGTGACAGTAACAGTAGTAACAGTAACAGCAGTAACAGTAACAGTAGTAGTAACAGTAACAGTAGTAACAGTAGTAACAGTAGCAGTAGTAACATTAAAGGTAATAGCAGTAACAGTAAAGGTAGTAGTAGTAACAGTAACAGTAGTAGTAGTAACAGTGACAGTAGTAGTAGTAACCGTGACAGTAGTAGTAGTAACAGTGACAGTAGTAGTAGTAACAGTAACTGTAGTAGTAGTAACAGTAACAGTAGTAACAGTAAAGGTAGTAGCTATAACAGTAACAGTAGTAGTAGTAACAGTAGTAGTAGTAGTAGTAACAGTAACTGTAGTAGTAGTAACAGTAACTGTAGTAGTAGTAACAGTAGTAACAGTAAAGGTAATAGCAGTAACAGTAAAGGTAGTAGTAGTAACAGTAACAGTAGTAGTAGTAGTAACAGTAACTGTAGTAGTAGTAACAGTAGTAACAGTAACAGTAGTAGTAGTAACAGTAACAGTAGTAACAGTAAAGGTAATAGCAGTAACAGTAAAGGTAGTAGTAGTAACAGTAACAGTAGTAGTAGTAACAGTAGTAGTAGTAACAGTAACAGTAGTAGTAGTAACAGTGGTAACAGTAACACTAAAGGTAGTAGCTATAACAGTGGCAGTAGTAGTAGTAACAGTGACAGTAGTAGTAGTAGTAACAGTAACAGTAGTAGTAGTAGTAGTAACAGTAGTAACAGTAAAGGTAGTAGCAGTAACACAAAAGGTAGTAGCTATAACAGTGGCAGTAGTAGTAGTAACAGTGACAGTAGTAGTAGTAGTAACAGTAACAGTAGTAGTAGTAGTAACAGTAGTAACAGTAAAGGTAGTAGCAGTAACACAAAAGGTAGTAGCTATAACAGTGGCAGTAGTAGTAGTAACAGTAACAGTAGTAGTAGTAGTAACAGTAGTAACAGTAAAGATAGTAGCAGTCACACTAAAGGTAGTAGCTATAACAGTGGCAGTAGTAGTAGTAACAGTAGTAGTAGTAACAGTAGTAACAGTAAAGGTAGTAGCTATAACAGTGACAGTAGTAGTAGTAACAGTAACAGTAGTCGTAGTAACAGTAACAGTGGTAGTAGCATGCCTCGGCCCTGTAATCCCTTTAGCGCTAGACTAACTTTAACTTGAGTTTTTATGGCTCTGGCTCTAATCTCCAGGCAGGTACCAGGACTCAGGGCTGTCCCTCAGGTACACTGACCTCCCACCAGCCCCCCCATCAGCCCACTCCCACAGTCCACTGACACCTTGAACAATGGCTGCTGCCCTGCCAGCTGGAGGCCTAGCTCATAACTTACTGGATGTAGGTGTATAATGAGTTGTTTTGGCAGATGCTCCCATCTACAGCCAATTACAGAGCCAGTACGGTGGTATCATGTCTGTGCAACATAAACAGATACTTTTTTTTTTAAAGGAATAAAAAAAAAAAACTAGTACTTACTAGTGTGTGTGTGTGTGTGTGTGTGTGATATGTGTGTGTGTGTGTGTGTGTGTGTGTGTGTGTGTGTGATATGTAAGTACATTTCCCTGTGCCTGTGCATATTGCTGAGGAGAGGTGCTGATCTAGTCTGGTCCAGCGTGGCTGAGGCTGAGGGAGGGGGGAGGGGACAGGCTGACTGCAGAGAGTATGAGGCAGGCAGAGCGGGGGGAAGCGCTTGCTAACGGGTGAACCGCCGTGGAGTAGCCTCCTCACTAGCCCAGCCGTAAGTACCTTTCTCTCCCTAATCCCCCAGCCCTCACGCCCCTACACACAGCAAGCATGGGACTCAATAGGTGGCTGGGTTAAAGAGGAGCGGAAAAGGGTGTTGTGTTGTGTCTGTGAGAGAGAGAGAGAGAGAGAGAGAGAGGGAGAGATAGAGAGCAAGAATGAGGGGGGATGGGCTGTGCTTTGTCAGTGCATGCAAGTAGCAGCCACAGCCGCAGCTTTTGCCATTCAGACTCAGCGTGATGGCTAACACAAGGCTGGCTCATTGTGTATTTTTGCATGGTGTCAGTGTATGTTTATTTGCCATTCATGTTCAGACAGAGTTGTCCGTAGCTCCAGTCTCTCTCAGTATGATGCATGTTATTTATTCAGTCTCTCCTCCACTACCAGGCATCATCCTCAGGTACACAGAACCTTAATCCACCACAGCCTGCAGCAGTATTCTCTGGATGCCTCAGTGATGAACACAATTACTCAGCCAAAAATAGACACACAACAACACTGTATGTCTGTCTTTCTTCCTCTCTCTCGCTCTGTTGCTCTTTCTCAGCAGATCAGTTTAGAATTGGAGTCTGTACCTTGTCTATGCGGGTGGAATGACAACAGTTATGAGCAAGCCTGATAGCAGCATGTTTCTGTTTTTTCTCTTGTGTTGCATCAGATCTCTGGTTTGCTAGTCAGGTTACAAGCACCGGTCGGGCACCTTGCATTAAAATGGTGGTGTCTCATAGCTGAGGGAGTAAGTGGATATCTCTCTGGACCGTATAATGAGAGCAGCCAGTGGTCAAGCTGTGTAGTAGACATGCACAGGTTTGTTTGTGGGAGATTCCAGTGGAATGCTCAGTGGCGGGTCACATGACAGTGGAATGATCTTCATGCATTGTGTCACCTCCTGCAGAGGAACGCACTGATTTAGGTCATTGACCAGTGGAAATGGAATCGCAGTGTAGTGCTCTACATTTTTGGCAGACGTCATTCAGAGGACCGTGCTGATATAGGTCATGCTCTAATGTAGGGATGGGCAGCTGGCAGCCCCCCTTTTGTATTTTGTAGGCCAAGATTCTACAAGTGTCAAAACTATATTGGAGGGATGTGACATCATTCTTCCATGAGAAATCCGTCATTTGATGTTTTGTTGATGGTGGTGGAAAGTGCTGTCTCAGGCACCGCAACCAAATCTTCCATAAGCAGTCGATTGGGTTGAGATCTGGTGGCCTGCCCAGTATTTTTATACATGACCCTAAAGATTGATGGGATGTTAATTGCTTAATTAACTCAGGAACCACACCTGTGTGGAAGCACCTGCTTTCAATATACTTTGTATCTCCTGTTTACTCAAACGTTTCCATTATTTAGGCAGTTACAGTGTATCTGGTTTCAATGTCATTGCTTGGGAGGGATAGTAAATAGGTGAAGAATTGTGCCACTGGTGACAAACAGGATGAAGAAACTTCCTGATTTCACTGATTTGATTGGTCGATTTATTTATTTATTGATTGACTGACTAACTGATTAGATTGACTCCCCAGGGTGAGGAAGCTAAAGGAGACTCTGGTGACAGTGCAGCAGCTGGATAAGAACATGAGCAACCTGCGGACGTGGCTGTCACGGATCGAGGCCGAGCTGGCCAAGCCCGTGGTCTACAGCGTCTGCCACAGTGATGAGATCCAGAGGAAGCTGGCTGAGCAGCAGGTGGGTACCAGGGGCCAGGTGTCAGACACTTCATACACTAACCACAAACACCATTCAGTACAGGCTGTTTAACATTAACTGCATATGTTTAGTCAGAAAGCTGAGGGGAGGAATGTAGAGTGAAATATCTTTTTTTGACACTTTTGAATGTGGTATGCTGTATTGGGGTCCCAGCGGGTTACAGAGAGCAGGAGACATGCTATCACACCAGTGGGGGGAGATGTGCTGTAATGAAGCTACTGTAGGTTTCCGAGAGCTAAGAATGCAGGTGGAAATGGACTTTAGCCTTAATAGTTCTGCTTCCCGCTTCCTACACATGTTCTTTGGGAACAGTGTAATGGAGCCGTGCTTCATAGAGCAGGAAAAACAGTCTCCTGCGGCTCCTGAGAAAGGGCTATTCTGGTCATTACAGGGAGTGAGGGAACACTCAGATGCATTTGGAAATGACACTTACATTGCTGTTCTCTCCAGGCCTCCAGGTTTGGCCAGGGCAACGCCAGATTCCAGAGAACAAACCGCAGCTTCTGAAAGATTCTATTGTTCTGACAGGAGATGTGTTGTGGAGGTTGAGGACTTACTTCAAAAGCAATGGGTGTTACTCAGGTGTATCTAAACAGTTGACTCTATCTTCCTGTGTCTGTATGCAGGATTTGCAGCGGGACATTGAGCAGCACACAGAGGGCGTAGCGTCAGTTCTGACTCTCTGTGATGTTCTTCTCCACGATGCTGACGCCTGCGGGAGCGACACAGAGAACGACTCCATCCAACAGACCACCCGCAGCTTGGACCGTCGCTGGAGGAACATCTGTGCCATGTCCATGGAGAGGAGGATGAGGTGAGGCATGAACTCACACATACACACATACAGTACACACGCACACAAACACAGACACAGATGAACGACTGTCAAAAAGGTAAGCCCCTCGTGTATATAGCTTATAAATTCTTTCTACAACCTCTTCCTTTCAGGATTGAGGAAACATGGCGACTGTGGTGTAAGTTCCTGGATGACTACTCCCGCTTTGAGGACTGGCTGAGGACAGCTGAGCGCACCGCGGCCAACCCTGTCTCGGCGGATGTCCTCTACACCAGCGCCAAGGAGGAACTCAAGAAGTTTGAGGTCAGCAAAAACACCCATGGATGACCTATGAGCCCTCACACCAAAATGTTCTCGACATGTCTGCCACTGAACCTTTGAGAAAGCTTTTGGTCAGAGTATTCATTCTGTTTATGAGTAGTCAGGTTCTCATGTGGTGACGAGAGACAATTAACCTTCGGCCTTCCGTGTTTGTATGGATTACTAACAGAGATTAGCCTGGTTAATCTGGGCTCTGCTGAAGCCCTCTCTTTTTCTTGAGAGCAACCAGAGTAGCTGTATGACACTATTATTTACCAAATATGATTGTCTTGCTCTTCCAGTATGTTTCCATGGCTGAAATTATGTTCTAACCTGATGAAGACAGCTTGGCTGTCAAAACATTGGTTATTAAATGATTCCATCTGAGCTCCTAGAGTGTGCGGCTCTCCTTTAATTTTTCAAGTGTTCTACTCTGCTAGCCAGCACTTCGCCTAAACAGGTGTGCGTTTCTTTTGCCTCCAGATTGACCATGGTTGATATTGAACATTTAATTGACATAATCGTGCATGTAATTGTTGAACTATATCGAATAGAGGAATCAATGTTTGCGTTGATTACATGTATTCACCGGGAAGCGTTGCCATGTTGTTCATCTATTCTTCGACTCTAGAATGCAGAACACAATGTGTTTCTCCATTCAACATCAATCCAATATCACTCTTAAAATATCTTTGATGTCAGTCTTAACCCAGACCTATCTCCCTGCCCCCCTACCCCCTGATTCCACCCCCAGGCTTTCCAGAGGCAGGTCCATGAGAGGCTGACCCAGCTGGAGCTGGTCAACAAGCAGTATCGCCGTCTGGCCAGAGAGAACCGCACCGACGCCTCCAGCAAACTCAAGGTCATGGTTCACGAGGGCAACCAGCGCTGGGACAGCCTGCAGAAGAGGGTGGCCGCCATTCTCCGTAGACTCAAGGTGAGAGGGTCAGATGTCAGGGGATAGGGGTTAAGGGTGAGAGGAGTTATCAATATTTCCTCGCTGAATCAGTTACTCTAAGGTCAACATCTGAAATTCTGGTGGGTAAGGTCAAGTCAGAATGGGAATGTGAACAGATTGGGGTTATTCAAGAGTCACGTAAAAACACGCCCTATCTTATAGTGCTGATGTGTAAGGTCACCAGTGTGCTATTTTAGGTTCTGAGTGTAGATGTGAGTAGTGATCTGAGTGATGCGTTAGCTCAGCATCAGCACTAAGCCTGCTGTATTTAGGTCACCTCTCTGATGGTGAAAAAGCAAGGACAGTCATGTTGCCAAGCAGCTGTTTCCATTGTGGCATGTGGCTGGAGCCAGATGGAGGATTTTTTTTTAAAGAAGCATCTGATTAGGGACCTTCACTTCTGTCGCCCTCTGCCCCTTCCCAACATTGCCTGGACAGAGCAGCTAAATTCTCTCTCTATAGGACATTTCCATATATGCTATGAATATACTTTCTCCTTTGCCAAGAATAAATCTGTTATTCCACATTAGATTGAATGAACTTGCTTTCAATCTAGTTCAATATCAATGCTGATGAATTCTGATTTTGAAATATCAATGCACTGTTATTTCCTATGCTGATTAGTGCTGGTTTTACAAATCACTCAATTTAAGTGATCCACTAAATCTCTACTAAATGTCTGAATGTTAATCTTCTATTCGGTTGTCCCCTGCAGCACTTTACCTCTCAGAGGGAAGACTTTGAGGGCACACGGGAGGGTATCCTGGTCTGGCTCACTGAGATGGACCTGCAGCTAACCAACGTTGAGCACTTCTCAGAGAGCGACATCGAGGACAAGATGAGGCAGCTCAATGTACGTTGACTCCCACTGGCCACTATAGTCTATCCATCTTCCTTTCCTTTTCCTCTATTGATACGATGTGTTTATGCTTAATGTTTGGCTGGCGGGTTGATAGCTGATCTCTCTCTCTCTGGTCTCCCCTCCTTCAGGGCTTCCAGCAGGAGATCACTCTGAACACCAATAAGATCGATGCTCTGATCGTGTTTGGGGAGAACCTGATCCAGAAGAGTGCTCCTCTGGACGCCGTGCTGATAGAGGATGAGCTGGAGGAGCTGCACTCCTACTGCCAGGAGGTGTTTGGCAGAGTGGCCCGCTTCCACCACCGCCTCATCAACAGACGCCCGGTCAGTGGGCTGCATCTCCTTTCACCGCAACACTATGACACACTCTACCTCACCTCATTTAACAGTCAAATAGTCATATAACTCCAGTCTGTGAAACTGTGGATATGAATCCATTTCATTCCTGGACAATTACACTTACAAACAAGATGCTTTTTTAGGAAAGTATAATTGAAAATGCTATGCATCTACACAGTATGACTGAAGGTTGGTATCCCTACCTCTTTCTCCCTCAGGTTCTGGAGGAGGAGCGGGACCTGTCTGACCGCGACACAGATCTGGAGGAGTCAGCGGAGCTGGCTGGAAGTTCCTGGGGGGAGGAAGACGAAGAGGAAAAGGAGGAGGATGAGTCCCGAGTGACGGGCGAGTTATTGGGACGACAGGCCGGGTGCCGTCTCTTGGCCCCCCCTCTGGAGTGTTCGGGGCGAGAGACCCCGGTCAGCGTGGACTCTATCCCCCTGGAGTGGGACCACACTGTGGACGTGGGGGGATCTTCATCCCATGAGGATGAGGAGGATGCTACCTACTATAGCGCCATGTCAGGTAATGACCACTGATAGACTTCTCTAGTCTCTTGTACCTGGCTTTGTCTCAGTCTTTGTTACCAGGTGAATGAACACGAATAAAGAAGAGTGTGCTGAAGAGAGCCATTCTATCCATAGTGGTCCAGAAGAAGAGTACCTATTGACACCCTTCTTTTGTTGCAGATGTAGAAATCACTGAGAGCTCAGAGTCCTTTGTTAAGGCAACTGCCAAAGCATTGAGAGCAGTCTCGGGTAGGCACTCTGCCTCTTGTCCTGCATGTGTGGTTATGCTGCTGTGTGGTTATGATGCCCCCCATCCCAATATCTCAGCTCTGCTATCCCCCTTCCCCTGGACATACAGGCCTACAGATTGGTTTTGTACATTATTGGATGTGAATAACACTGTCCCACCACAGGCCTTGACCATGACTTGACCCTAACCACCTGCATCTGTATATCTTCATACACACCACTGCATGATTATACAGTACATCACTGGATTTTATTGATGGTATTTGTAGATTCACTATTTGATTACTGAGTGTTCTGCTGCATGTAGTCAGTTGTTACGGCATTCTCATGGCATCTCCTTTGGTCGAGTGTGCATGTACATTTGGTAAAAAATGTTTTCTGTGTTTTCAGCATAAGTGAATCTCAAAGTGGCCATAGGGGAGCCCAACTGCCCATGACCACTCAGTGAACCTAGAACCATCTTGCCCTAGTCTGACTTGCTTCCTCCTCTTGTTCCCCATCCCAGTGAAGTCGGTGACAGACCCCCCCAGCTGGCACTCCCCTGAGCCACAGGAGAGGAAACATGTTCCCAGGGACATCATCCTGGGCCTGGGCTCCTCTCCCACCCACATCACCAGCACCCCCTTTCACCAGCAGGGCTATGTAAGTCACCGTACTGTCTGCCTGTTATTTCTCAAAACACACAAATGAAACTGTATATACAGTAACATCATTGGATAAAGACATAACTGTTAGTTGATGATAGTGCTGATAGGTAGTGACATTGGCATGTCTGTGTCCGTGGGCCAGGTCAAGCTGATGTCAGAGTGCAGTGGCAGTATCGACAGTGTGAAGAGGGTCAAACTGATCTTAAATGACGAGGAGCTGGAGGACCAAGGCCTCACCACGTTAACCACCGCAGACAAACAGACTGGTAGGTGTCATTGATAACACACACTGATCTCCAGCCATTTATATTCTGTCTGCTATATCTATATCTGCTAGCCTGGTCCCAGATCTGTATGTTTTTTGTTGCAAAGTTTGGAAAGACAGCGCAAACAGATTTGGGACTAGGCTTTACATCTGCCACAATGGCCTTTATAACCATTGTGACCTGTTGTCGTGCAGGTGTGATCGAGCGCTGGGAGCTGCTGCAGGCCCAGGCCCTCAGTGACGAGCTGTGCATCAAACAGGACCTGCAGCAGTGGCAGAAGCTGAACTCTGACCTCAATGAGATCACTTCCTGGCTGGGCCATGTGCTGCCGGAGCTAGAGAGGCTGCAGAGGCTGGCCCCGGCTACCAGCATCCGAGACATGGAGGGCAACATCAGGAGACTCAAGGTGAGGGCCCAAGTATGACACATCTCCTGTGATGCCAGTGGGGCAACAATAGACAAAAACTAGGGATTGTTATTTCATTAGTAAAAGAGATGAATGTGAAACATTATTTGAGTTATGGACAAACAAGAAACACAATTTTCCTGTTCTCTGTCCAGGAGATGCAGAAGACGTTCAACAGCTACAAGTCTCTGATGATCTCCATCAACCTGAGTGGGCAGGACTTCCAGTGTGGGGACAGCGCTGAGCTGCAGGAGCTGCAGGAGGGCCTGAGGACAGCCAATCACAGCTGGACACAGGCCTGCGTCGGCCTGGAGAGCTGGGAAGAACGACTGCAGAGCGCACTCATGCAGTGCCAGGTGAGGGGAACAACTTGATACAATACACTCTGAGGTCAAATCTCAAATGATAGCGTATTCCCCATAGTACACTACGCATATACAGTGCCTTGCGAAAGTATTCGGCCCCCTTGAACTTTGCGACCTTTTGCCACATTTCAGGCTTCAAACATAAAGATATAAAACTGTATTTTTTTGTGAAGAATCAACAACAAGTGGGACACAATCATGAAGTGGAACGACATTTATTGGATATTTCAAACTTTTTTAACAAATTAAAAACTGAAAAATTGTGCGTGCAGAATTATTCAGCCCCCTTAAGTTAATACTTTGTAGCGCCACCTTTTGCTGCGATTACAGCTGTAAGTCGCTTGGGGTATGTCTCTATCAGTTTTGCACATTGAGAGACAGAATTTTTTTCCCATTCCTCCTTGCAAAACAGCTCGAGCTCAGTGAGGTTGGATGGAGAGCATTTGTGAACAGCAGTTTTTAGTTCTTTCCACAGATTCTCGATTGGATTCAGGTCTGGACTTTGACTTGGCCATTCTAACACCTGGATATGTTTATTTTTGAACCATTCCATTGTAGATTTTGCTTTATGTTTTGGATCATTGTCTTGTTGGAAGACAAATCTCCGTCCCAGTCTCAGGTCTTTGCAGACTCCATCAGGTTTTCTTCCAGTATGGTCCTGTATTTGGCTCCATCCATCTTCCCATCAATTTTAACCATCTTCCCTGTCCCTGCTGAAGAAAAGCAGGCCCAAACCATGATGCTGCCACCACCATGTTTGACAGTGGGGATGGTGTGTTCAGGGTGTTGCTTTTACGCCAAACATAACGTTTTGCATTGTTGCCAAAAAGTTCAATTTTGGTTTCATCTGACCAGAGCACCTTCTTCCACATGTTTGGTGTGTCTCCCAGGTGGCTTGTGGCAAACTTTAAACAACACTTTTTATGGATATCTTTAAGAAATGGCTTTCTTCTTGCCACTCTTCCATAAAGGCCAGATTTGTGCAATATACGACTGATTGTTGTCCTCTGGACAGAGTCTCCACCTCAGCTGTAGATCTCTGCAGTTCATCCAGAGTGATCATGGGCCTCTTGGCTGCATCTCTGATCAGTCTTCTCCTTGTATGAGCTGAAAGTTTAGAGGGACGGCTAGGTCTTGGTAGATTTGCAGTGGTCTGATACTCCTTCCATTTCAATATTATCGCTTGCACAGTGCTCCTTGGGATGTTTAAAGCTTGGGAAATCTTTTTGTATCCAAATCCGGCTTTAAACTTCTTCACAACAGTATCTCGGACCTGCCTGGTGTGTTCCTTGTTCTTCATGATGCTCTCTGCGCTTTTAACGGACCTCTGAGACTATCACAGTGCAGGTGCATTTATACGGAGACTTGATTACACACAGGTGGATTGTATTTATCATCATTAGTCATTTAGGTCAACATTGGATCATTCAGAGATCCTCACTGAACTTCTGGAGAGAGTTTGCTGCACTGAAAGTAAAGGGGCTGAATAATTTTGCACGCCCAATTTTTCAGTTTTTGATTTGTTAAAAAAGTTTGAAATATCCAATAAATGTCGTTCCACTTCATGATTGGGTCCCACTTGTTGTTGATTCTTAACAAAAAAATACAGTTTTATATCTTTATGTTTGAAGCCTGAAATGTGGCAAAAGGTCGCAAAGTTCAAGGGGGCCGAATACTTTCGCAAGGCACTGTAGAAATGAAAATCAGTAGATAGTTCTGACGTCATCCACATATTCCTATGGAATACTCCTAATGGAGCATGAAGTATTTGAAGCACGCCATATTGCTGAATGGGGCTGAATTATTATATATTTATAACTAACCTGTCGTTTACACTGCTAGCAAATTAAGCATAGTGGGCATAACAAGCAAGGAGGTGGGCAAAGCCAAGCACGAGCTAGCAAGATCCTAACTACCTCATCCCCATATTGTTATTTATTTATTTTTTGCTCCTTTGCACCCCAGTATCTCCACTTGCACATTCATCTTCTGCACATCTATCACTCCAGTGTTTAATTGCTAAATTGTAATTACTTTGCCACTATGGCCTATTTTATTGCCTTACCTCCCTAATCTTACCTATTGTGTTATTATTGACTGTAAGTTTGTTTATTCCATGTGTAACTCTGTGTTGTTGTTTGTGTTGCACTGCCTTGCTTTATCTTGGCCAGGTCGCAGTTGTAAATGATAACTTGTTCTCAACTGGCCTACCTGGTTAATTAAAGGTGAAATAAATAAATAAATAAAATTATTGGCGCGTTTTAGCATGCAATTCGACCCTGCACTCCTTTTAAACAATGCTTCTTTTTTTTTTTACTTTGGCAAAGCGTCTAGTCTATAAAACTTTGTTTATAAAATATTCTAGTTTTGGGAACAGAAAAACATTGAGATCAGATGTTTCATCGATGAGAGAATTGGCAGAATGTTGACCCAGTTCTATCCTCTCCCACTACCCGCAGCTGGACTTCCTCTCACTACCATATTTGGTGGTGAGAAAATGTTCTAAACGAATGCTTCAGCTTTATAGCCCCTGTGATGAGTCTGGGTTACTCTTTCTATCTGTGGCAGAATAGCACCAAAAAATCGCTAACGATTGTGGTGAAAGTGGTCGTAACTAGCAAAGGATCATGGTCGATGTAGTTGTTTTCATCTTGCCTGAGAAATTCAACCGGGAGCCTCCTCGTTGCCTGTGATTGATTTCTGTCAGAACTACAAATGACGACACATGTACAGTGAGCTCCAAAAGTATTGGGATAGAATAATAGTGAAGGCATCAACACTATGAAATAACACATATGTAATCATGTAGTAACCAAAAAAGTGTTAAACAAATCTAAATATATTTTATATTCGAGATTCTTCAAAGTAGTCAACCTTTGCCTTGATGACAGCTTTGCACATGCTTGGCATTCTCTCAACCAGCTTCATGAGGTAGTCACCTGGAATGCATTTCAATTAACTGGTGTGCCTTGTTAAAAGTTCATTTGTAGAATTTCTTTCCTTCTTAATGCGTTTGAGCCAAACAGTTGTGTTGTGACAAGGTAGGGGTGGTATACAGAAGAGAGCCCTATTTGGTAAAAGACCAGAAAAGACCATCATTACTTTAAGACATGAATGTCAGTCAACCCGGAAAATTTCAAGAACTTTGAAAGTTTCTTCAAATACAGTCGCATAAACCAACAAGCACTATGATAAAACTGGCTTTTATGAGGACCGCCACAGGAAAGGAAGACCCAGAGTCATCTCTGCTGCAGAGGATAAGTTCATTAGAGTTAATTGCACCTCAGATTGCAGCCCAAAATAGCAGACATATATTAACATCAACTGTTCAGAGGAGACTGAGTGAATCAGGCCTTCATGGTCAAATTGCTGCAAGGAAACCACTACTAAAGGACACCAATAAGAAGAAGAGACTTTTTTGGGCCAAGAAACCCGAGCAATGGACATTAGACCGGTGGAAATCTGTCCTTTGGTCTGATATGTCCAACCGCTGTGTCTTTATGAGACGCAGAGTAGGTGAACGGATGATCTCCACATGTGTGGTTCCCACCTTGAAGCACGGAGGAGGAGGTGCGATGATGTGGGGGTGCTTTTCTGGTGACAGTGTCAGAGAATTATTTACAATTCAAGGCACACTTAACCAACATGGCTACCACAGCATTCTGCAGTGATACGCCATCCCATCTGGTTTGTGCTAAGTGGGACTGTCATTTGTTTTTCAACAGGACAATGACCCAAAACACACCTCCAGGATGTGCAATGGCTATTTGACCAAAGAGAGGAATGGAGTGCTGGATCAAATGACCTGGCCTCCACAATCATTTGACCTCAACCCAATTGAGATGGTTTGGGATGAGTTGGACAGCAGAGTGAAGGAAAAGCAGCCAACAAGTGCTCAGCACATGTCAAATCAAATCAAATGTTATTGGTCACATACACATTGTTAGCAGATGTTAATGCGAGCTTAGCGAAATGCTTGTGCTTCTAGTTCCGACCATGCAGTAATATCTACAAGTAATCTATCAATTTCACAACAACTACCTTATACACACAAGTGTAAAGGAATTAATAAGAATATGTACATATAAATATATGGATGAGAGATGGCCGAACGGCATAGGCAAGATGCAGTAGATGGTATAGAGTACAGTATATACATATGAGATGAGTAATGTAGGGTATGTAAACATTATATAAAGTGGCATTGTTTAAAGTGACTAGTGATACATTTATTACATCCAATTTTGTATTATTAAAGTGGCTAGAGATTTGAGTGAGTATGTTGGCAGCAGCCACTCAATGTTAGGGATTGCTTTTTAACAGTCTGATGGCCTTGGGATAGAAGCTGTTTTTCAGTCTCTTGGTCCCAGCTTTGATACACCTGTACTGACCTCACCTTCTGGATGATAGCGGGGTGAACAGGCAGTGGCTCGGGTGGTTGTTGTCCTTGATGATCTTTTTGGCCTTCCTGTGACATCGGGTGGTGTAGGTGTCCTGGAGGGCAGGCAGTTTGCCCCCGGTGACGCGTTGTGGACGGAGCAGTTGCCGTGAGTATTTTTGCCGTATCAGTTGCCGTGAGTGTTTTTGGTGACAAGATGTTGCGCCTTCTTCACCATGCTGTCTGTGTGGGTGGACCATTTCAGTTTGTCCGTGATGTGTACGCCGAGGAACTTAAAACTTTCCACCTTCTCCACTACTCTCCCGTCGATGTGGATAGGGGGGTGCTCCCTCTGCTGTTTCCTGAAGTCCACGATCATCTCCTTTGTTTTGTTGACGTTGAGTGTGAGGTTATTTTCCTGACACCACACTCCGAGGGCCCTCACCTCCTCCCTTTCGGCCCTCTCGTCGTTGATGGTAATCAAGCCTACCACTGTAGTGTCGTCTGCAAACTTGATGATTGAGTTGGAGGTGTGCATGGCCACGCAGTCGTGGGTGAACAGGGAGTACAGGAGAGGGCTAGGAACGCACCTTTGTGGGGCCCCAGTGTTGAGGATCAGCGGGGTGGAGATGTTGTTTCTTACCCTCACCACCTGGGGGCGTCCCTTCAATAAGTCCTGGACCCAGTTGCACAGGGCAGGATCGAGACCCAAGGGTCTTAATGACAAGTATGGTGTTAAATGCTGAGCTACAATCGATGAACAGCATTCTTACATAGGTATTTCTATTGTCCAGATGGGTTAGGGCAGTGTGATTGCGATTGCGTCATCTGTGGACCTATTGGGGCGGTAAGCAAAGTGGGTTTAGGGTGTCAGGTAGGGTGGAGGTGATATGATCCTTGACCAGTCTCTCAAAGCACTTCATGATGACGGAAGTGAGTGATACGGGACGGTAGTCATTTAGCTCAGTTACCTTAGCTTTCTTGGGAACAGGAACAATGGCGGCCCTCTTGTGGGAACTCCTTCAAGACTGTTGGAAAAGCATTTCTCATGAAGCTGGTTGAGAGAATGCCAAGAGTGTGCAAAGCTGTCATCAAGGCAAAGGGTGGCTGAAGAATCAAAAATATAAAATATGTTTAGATTTGTTTAACATTTTTTGGGGTTATTACATGATTACATATGTGTTATGTCATAGTGTTGATGTCTTCACTATTATTATACAATGTAGAAAATATTCAAAATAAAGAAAAACCCTTGAAATAGTAGGTATGTCCACACTTTTGTCTGGTACTGTATATCAAATCAAATTTTATTGGTCATAGCAGATGTTATTGCGGGTGTTGCGAAATGCTTGTGGGGGTATGATATTTATACCTCTGCAACTTTCTCACTGATAATTATTCATGATTCATTCAGGACTATCTGTAATCATGGTAGCATCCACATTAATGTAGAAGTGTTTAGAAACATTCTATTGTTATTTACAATAAAAGTGACTCCAAAATTGGTCACAAAAGCATCTGAAACACAATCAAAGCAAACAGCAAATGCATCCAACAAGTTTGTAGAGTCACAAGCTTGATATGATCACTGCATGCTAGGAATATGGGACCAAATACTACACTTTTGACTACTTTAATACACCTATAAGTGAATTTGTCCCAATACTTTTGGTCCCCTAAAATGGGATGACTTATGTACAAAAAAAAGAGCTGTAATTTCTAGACGGTTTACCCGATATAGATGAAAATACCCTCAAATGAAAGCTGACAGTCTGCACTTTAACCTCATAGTTGTTGTATCATTTCAAATCCAAAGTGCTGGAGTAGAGAGCCAAAACAACAAAACCTTTGTCACTGTCCCAATACCTTTGGAGCTCACTGTTTAAAAAAAATATATATAATATATTTCACCTTTATTTAACCAGGTAGGCAAGTTGAGAACAAGTTCTCATTTACAATTACGACCTGGCCAAGATAAAGCAAAGCAGTTCGACACATGGAGTTACACATGGAATAAAACAAACATACAGTCAATAATACAGTAGAAAAATAAGTCTATATACAATGTGAGCAAATGAGGTGAGATTTTAAAAAAAGGCCCAGGTGGCGAAGTAAATACAATATAGCAAGTAAAACACTGGAATGGTAGATTTGCAGTGGACGACTGTGCAAGGTAGAAATAGAAATAATGGGGTGCAAAGGAGCAAAATAAATAAATACAGTAGGGGGAGAGGTAGTTGTTTGGGCTAAATTATAGATGGGCTATGTACAGGTGCAGTAATCAGTGAGCTGCTCTGACAGCTGGTGCTTAAAGCTAGTGAGATAAGTGTTTCCAGTTTCAGAGATTTTTGAGGTTCGTTCCAGTCATTGGCAGCAGAGAACTGGAAGGAGAGGCGGCCAAAGGAAGAATTGGTTTTGTGGGTGACCAGACAAATATACCTACTGTAGTAGTCATAATTGATCACTATTAAATTAAATATCTCGATTTGCAGCGAACTTTAAAACAATTCACTGTGAGGATCAAACTTGATCATAATAAACACATATTTTTTTGTTGTTGAATTGACCCCTTTTTCTCCCCAATTTCATGGTATCCAATTGTTGTAGTAGCTACTATCTTGTCTCATCGCTACAACTCCCGTACGGGCTCGGGAGAGACGAAGGTTGAAAGTCATGCGTCCTCCGAAACACAACCCAACCAAGCCGCACTGCTTCTTAACACAGCGCGCATCCAACCCGGAAGCCAGCCGCACCAATGTGTCGGAGGAAACACTGTGCACCTGGCAACCTTGGTTAGCGTGCACTGCGCCCAGCCCACCACATGTGTTGCTGGTGTGCGTTGAGACAAGGATATCCTTACCGGCCAAACCCTCCCTAACGACGTTAGGCCAATTGTGCGTCGCCCCACGGACCTCCTGGTCACGGCAGAGCCTGGGCGCGAACCCAGAGTCTCTGATGGCATAGTTGGCGATGCTGTACAGCGCCCTTAACCACTGCGCCACCCGGGAGGCCTTCATAAACACATTTATAGCTCAAAACGGTTGTCTAAAACATTTTATTTGGCCGTTCTGGCAATCGTAATTTACATAGGCTTTCTGGGACACACCAGGGCTTTTGGCACCACTAGTCAGAGCTCGTTACTTCACATTCCAGACCAAACACTGAGGGCATGGCACTACATCCTATGGCTCAGGTCAAACAGAGCACACTATGTAGGGAATTGGATGTAATTTAAGACACACCTAAAAAAAACAATGGATAAGATTAACCTTGTCCTATTGACCTCTGACCTATCTGTTTAGGAGTTCCATGAGACGCTGCACTCCATGTTGCTGTGGCTGGCCAGGTCTGAGAGCACACACTACGCCGTCAACATCCATGACCGGTTTGCACAGCACTCTGTCCTGCTGGAGCACAGAGACACACTCATGGTGAGGAAGGGAGAACAATCTGAAATAGAAACATTTAGCATCAAATAACAGAGCGTAGTGGACAATATTTCCTAATATATAGTATAGCTGCTAGCATGGCATAGAAAGGTTTACAAACTGGCCTACTTTTATGTGCACAGAGCAATTTGAAATAGAATAAGCTTGATTATAAGATAGAGCTGACCTATAAATTGTAATAGTTACTGTAGTTGTCCTACAGTATGAGCGTGCTGACTGAGGCCTGGTCTCTCTTGTGCCCCCTGCTCTGTTGCAGGCCCTGGAAGAAGAGTTGCATGGGCGCCAGCGGCAGGTCTCCTCCCTTCAGGAGATCTCCTCCCAGCTCCTCCTGGAGGCCACGGCCGAGGACAGCGTCGAGGCAAAGGAGAAGGTCCACGTTATCGGCAACAAGCTCCGACTCCTACTGCGCCAGGTGGCCAATGACCTGCACATCCTGCAAGGCAGGCTGGTACGTCAACATTGGGCAATTTACCTATGCAATACCAGGACCCCATCATTCTTTTTTTTGTGAATAGGGTTTATGTGCTGTGGTACAGTCATTAACAGTATTATTATTATTATTATTGTTGGTAGTGTCAACAGGTTTGGTGTGTCTGTCTCTCTGACTGATGATGTGACTGTTTGTGTACCGTCTGTGTGTGTCACAGGAATCGTGTCCAACCAGCTCTGAGATGGATAGTGTTGCTCCGGGATCGCTCAGCTCTCAACTCCAGCTGCAGAAGGTACACCTTCATTCACACATGTAGACTGGTGCTCTAATGCAGAGTATATGCAAATAGTGGCTGACTGCTACTGGTTGTTCACTGTTGGGTTCAATCAAGCCTCCAATGCTATTTACAGTGAACATTCTGTAATAACCATAGATTAAAATACATTTAGCATGTTTTGGCATGTTTACTATGAATCTATTTGAAATGCTATGCTGCATTGACTGGAATGTGATCGAACGGCATGGTATGATGTGTATGTGTATAGGAGAAAGCTGGAATGAGAGCTGCAGGACTCCAAGACGCAGGCTGCAGAAAGTACGTGCTAATCTAAACGCCTGATCGCTCACAACTTTCACACCTTTTACACCGTTTTCATTTAACATGTAGGAACAAAATACCTGAGTGATAAGAACAGGGCTTGGGCTTGACTACTGCTGTAAATATGTTACCGAGAAAGATTATGCCAGTGTCCGTGACTGTCCTCAGACAACTTTTTTTTATCCGTTTGACTCTAATGTCCATAGCCGTACTAATGCCTTTCTCTCCATCGCCAGGGAGGAGAAGGGGGACTCTTCCTCAGCTCGGCCATTCTTCTACAGAGTACTGCGTGCTGCCTTCCCCCTCCACCTGCTCTTCCTGCTGCTGCTGGTGCTGGCTTGCCTGGTGCCTCTGTCTGAAGAGGACTACAGCTGTGCCCTGTCCAACAACTTTGCCCGCTCCTTCTACCCCATGCTGCGCTACACCAACGGCCCCCCGCCCACATGAGACAGCAACAACACCCACTCCCCTAACACTCACCCCCCTGCCCCCGTCTTTTAAAGTCACCCATCCACCACTGTCGGAAACGGCCCGAAAAACAGAGACTGGAGCCAAGCGTTCTGTTTCTCCACTCCAAATAGTTTTTTTTTTTTTAAGTTGTCTAAAGTTAAATTTAATTTAGGTATTTATGTATACATATTTATATTTAATATATGTTGAGCGCTCATGAAGTTATGTGGCTCTGAAAATAAGAAAATAAGCCATATCATTGGTTTGAAGTAAACATTTTTATATGTAGTGAAGATGTTGATTATTATCCCCATTGAGTTGTTTTCCACATACAAAAAAATATTTTAAAGTTATTTTGATAGCTTTGTTTTTATCATTGCAGATACTGTATACTCATAATGGCAAACTGCAGTTGCTACCAAAGGATCAGAGTACTGAAGATATTGATCATTACTGTTTCTACCATTTTACTTAGGACAACCAATTGTGGATAGCACCTTTTTGTACATATCGACTGAAAACAATTTTGTTTTTGGCTATTTGATTTAGAATCATGTACACTGTGATATGTCATTTTCACTGAATTATGGTAGCGAATCAACTGCAAACATGCCTTGTTGTAGTCAGTGCTTTAGAAAATGTTTTTTGCTTAAAAATATTTTATTTACACTAGTGTACCTATGATTTTGTGTGTATGAGTGCATTTGTACATAATGGCAAACTACAGACAAAGCAATGGTAAATTATTGACAATGTGTGTGTGCATATGTGAGTGAGTAACCCTATCTCCCACAGAGGCCTTGTGTGATTGTGGGCCACCCTGGGCTGATGGGGGACATAGAGTGCGGCTTACAAATCGTTTTAGCACCGGAGAACTAAATCAACAATGTTTGGATGTACCCATCTGGAAGCTGCTCTGTTACAATATTCAAACGCAGGAAAGAAAAGTGTGAGTAAAATCTGATGCTGTCATAGCTGTAGAATACCGTATATGAATATATAGGTGACATGAACCTGGACCAGTCAGTGAGCGATTAATGTTGCGGTGTACATGCAGAATCAAAGAGTACGTATAGACTCGAAGGTTTCCTGTCCGTATGCTTTGGCTTTCTTCACAAAGAAGGCTTACTCATGTGTAAAAAATTACAGTCAAGCTGGAGCTGATTAGAGAACAGTTAATTTACCTAGCTCCATTATTAGTGTACATAGTCAAGTCACTTTGTACTGCTCTGTTGTAGTACAATGAAACAAAGAAAACAATGGTGTACAGTTGAATACATTTTTTAATGCTTATTTATGGATGATGAATAGCTTGAATTCATTTTTACTTGACAATAAACATTGTTTGCCATAATCTGTGCTTATGTCAATAGAACTACATTCGCGTTTTACAGTTGCTTTTAAGATGTTTGGTTGCAATTCCATTGGGGCTAAAATGCCTCAATATGACAAGCTCTGTATGTAGATTTTCTATCAATACAAACATGACTTTGACATTGAACAGCAGAAACAGCAGAAGCACCAAATCATTACAGGAGGGACAGGGTATGATCAGGATGCATAAGTACAAGTGTGTGAGTTTCTAGCAGTTGCTGGTTTTTGTTTGGCTTCTGATCACTCACACAAACTTGAATGGAGACTAGCAGTCATCTTAAATCAAAGGCAACAAAAGTCATCTGGTTGAAATGTAGGTTTTTACAATGAGTACATCATAACACTCCCCTCCACACATCCAGCATGAAAAGTTACAGTTACTGTACTGTAATAGCAGTGTGCCCTGGTGGTATGAGGCAAAGAACACCCACAATCTGAAATGTCAAATGCACATCTCATTGCTATAGTCCTGTTTGATAAATCATGTTCACAGCATGGACTTCATGCACCATTTTCCAAGTAAGCCAGTTACAGTAGGATGGTATGAAATGTTCAGCAGACACTGATAAAGGTGAAAAAGTTTAGAAATATATCAAAAGGAGACACATTTTGACTGGTAGAGGTTAAAAGATGTACTCATTAATAGCTACATTACCAACTGCATTAATACAAGGAAATTACACCAAAACTACAGTCAATTCACTGTTACAAATCATATTTTTTCCATCGACCAAAAACATCCGAAAAGGATACAACTGTAATATTTACCTCACAATGACACATTCTGCAGTCTATAAGAGATTTTACTCTCAGTCAGCCTATTGGGAATGGTGTACACTGTCCCAGAGTGTGGACTTTGGTCAGATCCACACTTGTCCTATTGTGCCAGTCTGGCCTCTCCTTCAGTCCATTCACCCCTTTGGGGTGATTTACAGTCTCAAGCAGTCTCCATCCATGTCCCACGCTGTATCCTGTCACTGTCCCTCTTACTGAGGTACACATCTCCCCTCTCTCGGCTGGCCAGCACCCTGGCTGGATGTACCTGGAGAACATATTGGATTATGATTCATGGAGTATTGGTGAACATACATTCTACGTCTTCAGTGGCTAACCCAACTTCGTTAACTTACTAATGCTCTCGAGTGTTTGGCTCTCCTCTGGGTTTTGGAATGTTAGCAGGAGCTGAGTGTCTACAGCAGGAGCTGGTGCTGCTGGGGGCTCTGTGGGGTCATTGTTAGAGGGGTCATGAGTTGCGGACATACGGCTGCTGTGGGTTGTGTTGGCGTCCAGCATTTCCAAGAGCAGGTCATAGAGCAGCACGACATTCTTCTTCTTCATGCTAGAGAGGTGCTGCATGCCTTTGTTACTAAGGAGACGTGGAGAGAAGCAGCATGGGAATGTCGTTTTGATAAACATCCAAAAAAGTGTCAATGACTGAAATTACAATGGACAGATCTGCAGGTGTGCTTTTATGTCACTGACTGAACAGACACTGACACAGTAGACTCTTGTTGCTGCTAGTGAGACATTGCTGTAGCTGTAGTCTACCTGACGTGGCGAATGTGTGAGAGTAGCATGAGGAGGTGGGCCAGGCGGGATGACTGCTGCTGGAATGACAGGCCTCGTTTGGAGATGGCCCACACCAGGGCATCCGTCACTGAGTCCAGCAGACGCAGCAGCTTCCCCCTGCTCTCCAGATCTTCTGCCCTCTCCGGAGAGGTAGAGCAGATGTCTACAGGTGGACACAAACATAGGGTCTATGTAACTATTAATTTATGAAGCAGAATCACTGGCAAACATACACCTGTCACACTTACTTTAACACCATAAAACTAAAAATCCTACTATCACTTAACATATAATTCATTTGTATTTGAAACACTAGATGGCACTGGTGGGGAGAAAATGCTTCAGCCTATAAACATCTCCTTCATAAATCAGACATTCCAAACAAGAATAGACATTAAAATGTAGGCCTGAGGAATTGAGACATATCTTACTTCTGTCCAACAAAACAATTCTGCAATCCTATGCTCTTGAGTTTCTAAACTAGATTTCTGTTGCACAATTTGTATTTTTCCAGCGTTTTTGGAAAAGAATCAGAGTCTGGCAGTGATGGGAGCCAGTGTATGTGGTGGCCGAGCTCTGACCCCAGTGAGGACAGACAGAGGAGTCAGTCACCCCACTGAAACCTGGAGTGAACATTGATAGGGATAGGACACCTTGATCCCTGGGAGAGGAAAACAACTTGTGCTTTTCCATTGAGACTTACCCCCACACTAGTGGGCAGCCAGTGTTTAATGTTAATGTGAGCTATAGTGTTATTGTGTTTTCATCAGGAGTGTGACAATAAAAAAAGACTTGTGGTGAGCAGAATTAATTACATCTGCATCATTCAAGACTGTTGCTTTGTGAGGTTAAAATTCACAGTTAGCCATTGTTATGAAAATTCAAGCTGAAAGGTACCCATGGCCTTGCCTTGGCTCCAAGTTAGAGCAGGTCCATGAGACACGGGTGTCCCGGCCCGTGTAGATGGAAACAGAAAAGTCGGAGTCTTTTGGGTAAAACACTGGTGTAGATCCTCAATGGAAATATGGCAAATGTGCCCAATTACAAAAGTAGCTCCTAAAGGTGCTTTCACCTCCAGGTCTCTGACTGGGGACAAACACACACTCAAAACACACACAACCTCTCATACAGTACAGCAGTACTAATTATTTGACTTACTGGAGTTGAGGAGGATCATGGCTTTCAGACAGACGTACTCCTCCCTCTGAAGGTTCAGCTCCCTGAACCTAGAGGTGGCTGCCAGCAGCATGTCAAATATCTCCATAATGCCCTCCACACAGTTTCCCTCTTCCCTACAAACACACAGAGGGAAAGATATGTATTATACATACAGTATAGTTAATTCGGAAAGTATTCAGACCCTTTGACAGTTTCCACATTTTGTTAAGTTACAGCCTTATTCTAAAATCAATTAAATGTTTTTTTTCCCCTCAATCTACTCACAATACTCCATAATGGCAAAGTGAAAACAGGTTTTTAGATATTTTTGCAAATTTATTTAAAAAAAATTTTTTTAAACAACTAAAAAACAAATACCTTATTTTCACAAGTATTCAGACCTTTTGCTATGATACTCAACTTGTGGTAAATTCAATTGATTGGACATGATTTGGAAAGGCACACACCCATCTATATAAGGTCCCACAGTTGACAGTGCATGTCAGAGCAAAAACTGAGCAGTGAGGTCGAAGGAATTGTCCGTAGAGCTCCAGGACAGGATTGTGTTGAGGCACAGATCTGGGGAAGGATACCAACACATTTCTGCTGCATTGAAGGTCCCCAAGAAGATTCATTCTTAAAATGGAAGAAGTTTGGAACCACCAAGACTCTTCCTAGAGTTGCCCACCCGGCCAAACTGAGCAATCGGGTGAGAAGGGCCTTGGTCAGAGAGGTGACCAAGAATCTGATGGTCACTCTGACAGAGCATCTCTGTGGAAATGGGAGAACCTTCCAGGACAACCATCTCTGCAGCACTCCACCAATCAGGCCTTATGGTAGAGGAGCCAGATGAAAGCAACTTCTCAGTAAAAAGGCATAGAACAGCCCACTTCGAGTTTGCCAAAAGGAACCTAAAGTACTCTCTGACCATGTGAAACAAGATTCTCTGGTCTGATTAAACCAAGATTGAACTCTTTGGCCTGAATGCCAAGCGTCACGTCTGGAGGAAACCTGGCACCATCCCTACGGTGAAGCATGGTGGTGGCAGCATCATGCTGTGGGAATGGCCAGCAGCATACCACCCTGCATACCACTTCTGAATTGCTTCTGAAGCTAAGCAGGGTTGGTCCTGGTCAGTCCCTGGATGGGAGACCAGATGCTGCTGGAAGTGGTGTTGGAGGGCCAGTAGGAGGCACTATTTCCTCTGGTCTAAAAAAAAATCCCAATGCCCCAGGGCAGTGACTGGGGACACTGGCCTGTGTAGGGTGCCGTCTTTCGGATGGGATGTTAAAACGTGTGTCCTGACTCTCTGCGGTCATTAAAGATCCCATGGCACTTATCGTAAGAGTAGGGGTGTTAACCCCGGTGTGCTGGCTAAATTCCCAATCTGGCCATCAAACCATCACGGTCACCTAATAATCCCCAGTTTACAATTGGCTCATTCATCCCCCTCCTCTCCCCTGTAACTATTCCCCAGGTAGTTGCTGCAAATGAGAATGTGTTCTCAGTCAACTTACCTGGTAAAATAACAGATAAATCAAAATTAAAAATGTTTTTCATCAGCAGGGACTGTGAGATTAGTCAGGATTTAGGGAAAGATGAACGGAGCAAAGGACAGAGAGATCCTTGATGAAAACCTGCTCTGGACCTCTGCCTGGGGCCATGGTTCACCTTCCAACAGAACAACGACCCTAAGCACACAGCCAAGACAATGCAGTCCTTGAGTGGCCTGGACCTGAATCCGATCGAACATCTCTGGAGAGACATGAAAATAGCTGTGCAGCGACGCTCCCAATCCAACCTGACAGAGCTTGAGAGGATTTGCAGAGAAGAATGGGAGAAACTCCCCAAATACATGTGCTAAGCTTGTTGCGTCATACCCAAGAAGACTCGAGGCTGTAATCGCTGCCAAAGGTGCTTCAACAAAGTACAGGGTAAAGGGTCTGAATACTTATGTAAATGTGATTTCATTTTTTAAATTTTATACATTTACAAAAAATTCAAATAACCTGTTTTTTCCTTTGTCATTAGATTGATGAGGGGGGAAAAACAATCAATTTGAGAATAAGGCTGTAACATAAAAAAATGTGGAAAAAGTCAAAGGGTCTAAATACTTTCCGAAGGCACTGCACATTATTCATATTGTAAAACAGTAGGTACCCACATACTGTAATAAAAACTCTTAGTAATGGAGTGCTACAAATAAATTAAATTAATGTTGAGAGATTTGTTGAGGGGTGTGAGAAAATTAAAGTCCAATCAAAACGCTGACCCATTTGTCTACTTAATGTGTTTTTCATGGCAGCCTCAAGAGACAGTGCCAAAGCCACACAATGGCCAGAGGACTGAACAATAAGTCCCATGTTATGGGAACACACCAAGGTTAGCTAAGCCTATAGTGATAGTCACCGTGGTAGTGTAAAAGGGGAAACACTACTCAACCACACAACAAAATACACACTCACATACACTGCTGTAAGGCTTCAGACACGTAAACTCAAAGATAGGAAAATAAATATAGGAGCACTTCTGCACACATCTGTATTCAAAAGACACACACCTCCTTAGACAAGTTAATAGCACACACACTCACATATAGACAAGTAGTACAAGCACTCACACATCCAGGATCTTAGTCTCAGTGGTAAGATCATTCTCAAGGCCAATAAATCCTCTAACCTTCTGGCCTGATCAGATTTACCCAAAACCAGAAATACAGCTAAATAACCAACATTCAATGTTTTAACAAACCCCAATGCTATAGTTTTTTAGGCTACAACACACATGTATAATTCTGACAAACAAAGTGGGATGTGTGATTTAGAGACACAAACCTTTTGTTTACTAACAATTAAAAAAGGTGCTTTGTCAGCAAATTAAGATTTTGATATAGCCTAAGTTCAAAGTCAAAACAAAACACAACATTTTAACTTAAGAACCTCAAAATAGTAATCAATCAGGAATTTGAAAATATTCTGTCCAATCGTTTGAAGCAAACACTGATATTATTGCATTTTCATATAGCTCATAGATTTATGAGAGGTCAACCTCAGCAATTTATAGGGAGAACACACTGTAACACGATCATTCTTATCAGTACCCACGCACACACAGAGTGAATAATGCTGGCCCCAGAGGGTACTGAGAATGTGAGTGTTCTTTTCCAGGCGTATTGGTGAAAGCTAATGAGCAACCCCAGGCCTGCCTTTCCAACACAACCCCACATATTAAAACACATGCTTTTAACTGGACACATAGTAAAAAACGATTATTTTGCAGTTTGGTCTTTTCTAGATAAAAAAAAGGATGCACTTAATACTGACCAAGATATGACAGGAAATGCAGTATGTCAAATGTCTTTTCTTAAAGATGTGATATTTAATCTTATACCGGTATACTGTATTTGGAAGCTTAGTAGTAAAACATAAGCAGTTGTACCTGTTGAGCTTTAGGTCTGGTGAGAATATGAGTTTCCCAGGGTGGTCGACAGACCTCCACATCAGACCCAGCATCAGCACCTCCAGCCAGCAACACTCCAACAGGTGCACCTGGTCCGTCAGACTTAGCTCTACAAAGCCTGTAGTACACAAATGTGCATGCTCGTGTGCATACACACACACACACACACACACACACCCACACACACACACACACACACACACACAAAGTGTGGGAAATGAGTGTTCATTGTTCACTGTAGCTATTGTATAGCTTTACTAGGACTGAGTCTGGGAACCAGAGAACATAAAAAGACCTAAAAGACCCCTAAATTTAGAGTGACTAATTAAAGGACAGATTAAATGCATGGTTGAGCCCTCACACACTAGAGACATCCTACGCTCCCAGCAGTCTGTTGGTACAAGTACTGAAGGATGGACATTGGAACAAAGCCAAATACTGAGACACCTTGCATGCAATGATTAAACAAAAATCCACATCTAGTCTGTCGAGTTCTTGTTCATAGCAGACAATACAAGCTAATTGTCACATCTCCTTCTTTCACCAAACCCCCTAAACCCCATCTCAGACAAGAGTGTGTGTGTGAACTCAGTCCCATCTCCTCTGAGAGGGCACCTGCTGGGCTCACCTCTAAAACCCTGAGTGAGGAAGGAACAATGCTCACCAGCAGGATAGAGAGGAGAGGAGTAGTAACCCCTTCATAGCCTGTGTGATATCCTGTCCAACAGGACTACACAGCTGTGTGCCTGGCTGCAGTACTGTATGTGGCATAAAGAGAAGGCTAAAGGCCAACTACTACAGTAATGGACACAGTTAAAGGGTAGGGTGCGAAGGGTTTACAGCCAGACAGCTAGTCTTTCTTTGTTTAGAGATATACCTCCTATCTCATATATAGACCTGGGACACCAACTCAGCCTTGCACATATGTTGCAGACAGACAGAGACAGACAGACACACAGGCAGAGACAAACAGACACACAGGCAGGCAGGCAGGCAGGCACACACACCCTCCAGGTGTCTCACCAGGGATCTTCTTGGCCCAGCTGATCATGAGGACCAACTCCTTGTCGGCCAGGTTGGTAAGTGACATCATCATGCTGGCCTCAGTGAAGGGCTTCTTCAGGTCCTCCATCAGGTAGATCTCTGGCGGTTCCGCTTCCATGATGCAGGAGATCAGCTGTTCTGGGGTCAGGGACGAGTGGTGCACCTCCAGCTGTGGGTGAGAGCCCCCCTCCAGACGCATCTGGGCCCTGGTCCCTACCCCCACCAGCCCGCCTGACGGCCCCCGCCCCTGAGGTACACGCCGGTGCCTCGCCCCCCGGTAACTGCAGCGCTCTCGCCTCACACCTGGACAACACCACAGACAAGCAACAGAGAGGTTTCACTCCTGAAGATACTGTACCTCTACAAGCTTACAGTATCTGTTGCCAAATGTTCTATTGACTACATAAGGTTAGGTTTCAAAACACATCTAGACTAGATAAGGAAGATGGCTGCCTACCACACTTCATCATGCCCACTTCATAACACTTGCGTAGGCGGCAGGCCTGGCAGCTTTTACGGCGGTTCTTGTCGATAGTGCACTGGTTAGTTGCTGGACAAATGTAATCATTGTGGCCTAGATGAGATAGATGGAGACAGTCGGAGAAATTACATGGCTGCACTATTCATCATATCTGATCAACCTACAATCAACCTTATTCAACGTTCACCCCTAGGATTTCTTTCAGTAGCGATGGCCAAGTTAGTGCCATTGCCCCCCCCAAGCTGAGGCCCTCCTATTGGCTGCAGAGACAAAATGTTTCTGTTTTAAAGCTAGTTTCTTGCAATTCTAAACATTTTGCCATGATTTATGCTGTGTTCTTATGCTATCTGAGTGACTAAAACATAACAAAATCAATGGGGGCCCCATGCCATGACATTTAGGGAATTTTAGATTCTCCGACTATCTAGGTTTTATTTTGGTATTTGTTAGTTCTCAAATATGATTTTATTTAAAAAAGAAATACAGTACCAGTCAAAAGTTTGGACACACCTACTCATTCAAGGGTTTTTCTTTATTTTTACTATTCTCTACATTGTAAAATAATATTGAAGACATCAAAACTATTAAATAGCACATGAAATGGAATCATTTAGTAACCCCCCAAAAATGTTAAACTACTCAAAATATATTTAAGATTTTTCAAAGTAGCCACCCTTTGCCTTGATGACAGCTCTGCACACTCTTGGCATTCTCTCAACCAGCTTTACCAACAGTGTTGAAGGAGTTCCCACATATGCTCAGCATTTGTTGGCTTCTTTTCCTTCACTATGTAGTTGAACTCATCGCAAACCATCTCAATTTGGTTGAAGTCGGTTGATTGTGGGGGCCAGGTCATCTGATGCAGCTCTCCATCACTCTCCTTCTTGGTCAAGTAGCCCTTACACAGCCTGGAGGTGTGTTGGGTCATTGTCCTGTTGAAAAACAAATGATAGTCCCACTAAGCACAAACCAGATGGGATGGTGTATCACTGCAGCATGCTGTGGTAGCCATGATGGTTAAGTGCGCCTTGAATTCTAAATAAATCACAGACAGTGTCGCCAGCAAAGCACACCCGCACCATCACACCTCCTCCTCTATGCTTCACGGTGGGAACCACACATGCAGGGATCATCCGTTCACCTACTCTGTGTCTCACAAAGACACGGCGGTTGGAACCAAAAATCTCAAATTTGGACTCATCAGATTAAAAGGACAGATTTCCACCAGTCTAATGTCCATTACTCGTGTTTCTTGGCCCAAGCAAGGCTCTTCTTATTGGTGTCCTTTTGTAGTGGTTTCTTTGCAGCAATTCGACCATGAAGGCCTGATTCACGCAGTCTCCTCCGAAACAGTTGATGTTGAGATGTGTCTGTTGCATTTATTTGGGCTACAATTTCTGAGGGCGAGGTAAATCTGGGACTTCCTTTCCCATGGAGGTCCTCATGAGAGCCAGGTTCATCATAGCCCTTGATGGTTTTTGCGACTGCATATGGAAACTTTCAAAGTTGTTGAAATTTTCCAGATTTTCCAGACTTCATGTCTTAAAGCAGGTCGCCAACCCTTTTTTGCACCATGGACCGGTCTCATATAGATAATATTTTTGACAAAACCAGAATATCGATTAGGCCTATAAATTTAGTTTAGCCTCTTTTTCATAACATTTTAGTTTAAGTAGGTCTAATGTGACGATATTATAAAAAAAAGCTTTGTATTTTTCTCTAACGACCATTTCTCTCTAAAACATTGCAACTTACCATGTCACCGAATCAGTGGGAGCCCTGAGCTTGTTTCCAGGCAACAAGACGGTCCCATTTAAGGGTGATGGGAGACAGTGATACCCGAATGGTGTTCCTTATGTCCAGTCTACTCCGTAACTAAGTTTTTGTTGACATCATTGCGGAAAACCCTGCTTCGTAGAGATAGGATGTTGGAAATGGAAGCAGCGTTTTCAGTGCTTTTGTGGCGATCTCAGGATATTCAGCCTTGATTTTAATCCAGAAGGTCGACAGAAATGAGGTTCTCAAACATACTTTTAAGGCCACCGTCATTTGCAACCTCAAGGAGTTGATCTTCCTGCACGGAAGATTCACCTGGGACATTCACAAATGGGTCGTGGATCCTTCCCTTCACACTTCGTGGGTATTTGGCGATTGGGAAGTAAAGCTTGAACACTGTTGACAGCGAAGCTATGTGATCGCGCACCAGCTGGGAGAAAGACGGCTCAGTCTCAGTCTATCCCAAAATCCCCACTAATGTTTGGAACATGTCAAATATGCCCCTGTCCACTCGCCGTCCCCGCAGTTCCAGTTTGGCGTTGAATGCAGCCACGTTACCTGCCAACTTAAAGACCGTTGTCAATTATCCCCTGAAGTGGCAGAATTAGTCCGTTTAGCAGGTTGAATATGTCGCACAGGTAAGCGAGTTTTGCGACCCTTCCTCGTAATTGAAATGTGCTGCCAGTGGTGACTTTTTCTGCAAGCGATCTCCACATACTACCCACCAGTGGGCTTGGAGCATGTTAGTCACCTGTTGCAATAAAGCCATATTTTAGGTAGGACTCAGCATATTTTCTATTGAACGAGGCTTTATTTTTCTTTCATAAAAAAATAATAATTACAGTCTCGGGTTCTGCTGTCTGCATTATCGACATGGTCGTTGGGCCTTGTATCCCCCTTACCCCTTGAGAAGAAGCGACGTTTGTTTGTTTATATTTATGTCAGCTAACGTAGCTAGTTAGTACAAAGTTGCCAGGCAACATAGCTCACGCAGACCATGATGAACTCGCGGCGCACCCATTACTGAAGTTCAAAATCTGTAAACTGTTGTGGGCGTGACAGAAATATTAGAGTGGTGAGGAAAGGACCAACAGACTGCACAAAGTTCAATGTACTTACTGCACAAATAGCCTAAAATTGTATATAATTATTATTTAATTTGACCAATTAAAAAAATATATATATATATATATCCTTTCCTTGCGGCCCAGTCCGCGGCCCCGGTGGTTGGCGACCGCTGTCTGAAAGTAATGATTCACTGTCGTTTCTCTTTGCCTATTTGAGCTGTTCTTGCCATAATATTGACTTTGTCTTTTACAAAATAGGGCTATCTTCTGTATACCACCCCTACCTTGTCACAACACAATTGATTGGCACAAACGTATTAAGGAAATAAATTCCACAAATTAACTTTTACAAGGCACATCTGTGTATTGAAATGCATTCCAAGTGACTACCTCATGAAGCTGTTTGAGAGAATGAACACACCTACTCATTCCAAATGTTTGACTGGTACTGTAGCTCTATTATCTTTGCTACATACTTTATATCTGGTTCGAGTTGTTTTAAGTTTACACTGAAAACGTTTTTTTTTTAAACCAAATTATATTTATATATCACACATTTTTTTGGGAGTGGCAGACCTTACAGGACACTGACACAGAGGGTGGCCACCATGACCACAGTCCCTAGGGTAGACATGGTAATGATCCCACACAGCTCCCCTGGTGGTCATACCTTGGATGCTCCTCTTGAAGAAGGCCTTGCAGCCCTCACAAGACCACACGCCGTAGTGGTAGCCCGAAGCGTAGTCATGACACACGGCACAGAAGTGCATGTCTGCCTTCACCACCACACAGCTGGCTGAGGAGGAGTTCACTTCCTCTCCGTCCTCCAGTCTCTTCCCCAGCAGCTTGGTAGGGTGGAGGAGAGGGCTATGAGAAGGAACGTCAATCAATGTTTAACAAACTCCAAAATAGAAGCCTCAGTTTTGTTAAGAGGCTGTCTCCTATTGTTTACCCATCTGAGATGTTAGAGGAGACAAGAAAAGGTCAATTAAGACAGGTGTGTACATTAAAAGATACAATAGGAGGTTGTGTCAGATGTTGAAGGCTTGTAGCTACCTGCTGGGACTGAGGCCATGGGGTTTAGGCTCCACCCAGGGGGTGTGGGGGTTATGCTCACTGTACACCAGGGGCTGGGGGCAGTGCAGGGTCAGCGAGGGCATGTTTTGCTGGCCGTGGCCATGGTTGGGCCAGAAGAGAGAGGGACTGAGGGGTGGACATAGAGAAGGGCTGTCGGAGATAGGTGGTCTGCTGTAGCCAAGCATAGAGGGGTTGTAGAAGGCTAGGGGTCCGTGGCTGAGACTGTAATCATGGCTGTTGTCTGTGTAGGGAGAGGGGATGCAGAATGTGCGGCTCTCCATGCCGCTCGGAGGGCTGTAGAGGGCAGGTAGGAGTCCCGGGGAGCTCCCCCTCTCTTGGACCTTGCTGGAGCCCACATCCTGGAGCTGGAGCAGGGAAGAAATGTCTGTCCCACTTTCAGGAGAACATGCCATGCTGGGGATAACGTTGGGCTGACGTTGTGGCTGCTGCTGTCGTCTATTGCCTTCCTCACCGGGACCAGTCAGTGAGAAGTCCTACTGCAGCATGGAGGGTGGGATGGAGAAAGTGTATGCAGAGTCACATTCAAATACCACATAGATATTCTCAAGTGCACACAAAGTCACTCAACAAAATAATGTTGTCTTCACTCTTCATACTGTACATACTCAACAAAAACTATATGATCATATCTGTTTATTTGAGGAAAGATCATTGTTTGCATTGCTCAGAGTTAGAACAGTTTCAATTGCCAATCCTGAGTGGTAAATAGTTGTAATATATCTTGCTCACATTGAGCCTGTAAAAGGACAGATGCAACAGGAAATAATTTATTTAATTTGGTCTCAAACCTTGTCTAGACTACCAGTTACTTTTACTGTTGCCACTCGAGTGCACTTGTAGAGACTTCAGAGGAACACTCCTTCTAACAATAGTGTAATTAAGTCAGGATGGAAGAGGGAAACGTGAATACTCAAATCCAAATCACAGAACATGTTGTACAGAAAGAAAAATGTGCACCTACATCAGACTGATAACAAGCCTGATCAGATGAAACACATGAAAAAGAAATAGGTGCAACATCAAGTAACGTGATATATTAAAATTGTTACAATCTTCCTTGGGAAAAGTGTGCATTTTTATGTGTATATGTAGATGTGTTCTGTACATATGGTATGTACTGGACGTGTGGGCCTGTCACGTTCTGACCTTAGTTCTTTTGTTATGTCTTTGTTTTAGTATGGTCATGGCGTGTGTTGGGTGGGTTGTCTGTTCCTTTTTCTGTTTTGGGATTTCTGTGTTTGGCCTGGTATGGTTCTCAATCAGAGGCAGCTGTCAATCGTTGTCCCTGATTGAGAACCATACTTAGGTAGCCTGGTTCCACTTTTGAGTTGTGGGTGATTATTTTCCGTGTCAGTGTTTGTGCCACACGGGACTGTTTAGTTTGTTTCGGTATTTCACGTTGTTATTTTGTAGTTTAGTGTTCATGTAAATAAAGTATCGATATGGACACTTACAACGCTGCGCATTGGTCCGATCCTTGCTACTCCTCCTCAGAAGAGGAAGAGGAAAGCCGTTACAGGGCCTTACGTAAGGCTGTACATATAGTGCCTTCAGAAAGTATTCATATCCCTTCACTTCATCCACATTTTGTTGTGTTACAGCCTGAATTCAAAATGGATTAAACAGATTTATTTACACACAATAGCACAGAGACTAAATGAAAACAGGTTTTTCATTTTTTTTCCAAATGTATTGAAAATTAAATACAGCATTTAGGTATTTAATTTACATAAGTATTCACACCCAAGTCAATACATATTAGAAATCACCTTTGGCAGTGATTACAGCTGAGTCTTTCTGGGTAAGTCTCTGAAAGCATTGCACACCTGGTCTGTACAATATTTATCCATTATTATTCTCAAAATTCTTCAAGCTCTATCAAATTGATCATTGCTAGACAACCATTTTCAATTCCTGCCAAAGCTTTTCAAACAGATTTAAGTCAGAACTGTAACTTCGCCACTCAGGAACATTCGCTGTCTTCTTGGTAAGCAACTCCAGTGTACCTTTGGCCTTGTGTTTTAGGTTATTGTCCTGCTGAAAGGTGAAAGGTCATCTCCCAGTGTCTGGTGGAAAGCAGACTAAACTGGATTCCTTTAGGATTTTGCCTGTCCTTCGCTCCATTCGAAGTATTTTTTATCCTGGAAAACTCCCCAGTCCTTAACGATTACAAGCATACCCATAACAAGATGCAGCCACCACGATGCTTGAAAATAGAGTGGTACTCAGTAATGTGTTGTTTTGGATTCGCCCCAAACAACACTTTTATTCAGGACAAAAAGTTAATTGCTTTGCCATATTTTTTGGGCGTATTCATTTGCAAACAGGATGCATGTTTTGTAATATTTTTATTCTGTACAAGCTTGCTTCATTTCACTCTGTCAATTAGGTTAGCACTGTGGAGTAACTACAATGTTGTTGATCCATCCTTAGTTTTCTCCTATCAAAGCCATTAAACTCTGTAACCATTTTAAAGTCACCATTGGCCTTATGGTGAAATACCTGAGCGGTTTCCTTCCTCCCCGGCAACTGAGTTAGTAAGGACACCTGTATCTTTGCAGTGACTGGGTGTATTGATACACCATCCATAGTGTAATGAATAACTTCATGCTGAAAGGGATATTCAATGTCTGTTTTTTTACCCATCTACCTACCAATGGGTAAATCTTTGTGAGGCATTGGAAAACCTCCATGTTCTTTGTGGTTGAATCGGTGTTGGAAATTCACTGCTCGACTGAGGGATCTTACAGATCGTTGTATGTGTGGGGTGCAGAGTGAGTCCATGTGACTTATCATGTGAATTGTTAAGCAAATGTTTACTCCTGAACTTATTTTGGCTTCCATAACAAAGGGGTTGAATACTTTGACTCAAGACATTTCAGCTTTTCAATTAAAATTCATTTGTAAAAATTTCTAGAAACATAATTCCACTTTGACATTATGGGGTATTGTGTGTAGGCCAAAAATCTAAATTCAGGCTGTAATACAACAAAATGTGGAAAAAGTCCATGCTTGTGAATACTTTCTGAAGGCACTGTAGGTTGTGACAAACAGGCCATCAGCACGTTAATCAGTGTCAGAGTGGATAACACAGGTACCAACAGCACAGGCCGAGGGCTGAGGACAGGCATTAGTTAGGTTTCCATTTTCCATTCACACAAAAACAGGCCCACACATGAATTCAGAGTAAAGATGTCCATTCCAGCACATGCCCAGGAAACTCACCCAATCAAAGTATTTCACCTGAAGTTGCTGAGGGTCAATTCCTATTTAGGTCAGTTCCATACTTATAGCTTGATCTAAAACCATCCAGTCAAGCCTGGGTGGGATAACTCTTAAACCTCTTAAATGTAAAGGCAAAAACTTAGTATATTTGAAAAGAAGACATCTGGGAGATTGTGAGGAAATTATCAGAAGATAGATAGGAGTTACATAGTTCAGAATACACAAGATCAAACGCACACAAAATAACATTTTTGTTGTCATTGACAAGCTATAAGTGAATTATTGATGACTAGAGTTGGAAACTGAACAAAATCAGCAAAAAAAGAGACTGTCAAGGTGCCATAGTAGCCAATCCCGTGTCATGTAAGCAGACATCATATTTTTCATGCGCAAAGATAAATGTTGCTATTAAGTCATACATCATAATTGACAATAGGCTAGATGTGTTCCTACCAACCAAAGGATGAATTTGATACCTCCCATGTAGCTATAGCTCAAACACAGACCAAATCGAAGCTTACCTTGTAAGATGTTTGCTATTTGGTGAAAACGTTGTCTAAAATAAACATTTTGACTCAGTCAGACAAATAAGATATCCTCATGATCTGTGGAGTCCCGGCTTTCTGTGTGAATCAACATATTCTGTGTTTATTTCGTTTATGCTTCACAACGTTAACCGGAATATAGGTAGCAGCCGTCTTGAAATTATGTCATTGGCTCGGCCTCCCTTTATACATTCGCCCATTTTTGGTAGTAAGTCACATAAAATATTTGAAGGCGCTAATCAATAGCCAAGATACTCAGCTTTCTGCAGACACCCTGCTTTTGCAGATATGGGCTACCGTTCTTGTTACAGACTAAATTGAATAAAATAATTTGAATAAGTTGGGGATATATGGGGATTTTACATTTAATTAACTATAGCCCATACTACGCTTTTGTATTTCACATCATCACAAACCTCAACATGAGACCAAGCCTGTGGAACTCAACATTCAGATGTAGGGAAAATGTTGTTTATTTCTACTCATCTTAAATAATATATCATACAGTTTGAATATTAAATCAATATTAAATTAGAAGGTAAGACAAAAATATTCCAACAAATTTCTTCCCCAAAATCTCAAATACATATTTTTTAATTAACATACAGAACATATAAGAATGGACTGAGTCACTTACGTTTACATGCTGAGGATATGGATACTATTGACAGTCTGAACGGCCCGATGTTTTGTCAAATGCTGGCAATCCAGTGGTGTGGTCTTTGGACAGACAGTCTAGTTGTTGAACCTGCAGCCTGGCAGAGGTCCATGGTAAACCCAGCACTGCATCACATGTCAAAGGTCATGGTGCCAGCTCTGTTAATAAGACTATATACTTGGAAGATGGAATGTTCTTACCAAGAGAGAACACCATGCCAGGCCTGGGATAACTATAGATTTAACTATACTTTGTGGAAAGGAAAAAACTATTGGGGGTGACTAAAACTATTTGAATACATATCCCAAATATAACACCTTTTTAAAACTATTTGAATACAGATCTCAGGAAGTGACTACTTTTCAGAAACTTTTGGATTGGCTGCCTTCAACTAATGGCAGGGCTGTATCTAGAAATGCATGTTGAAGATAGAAATAGAATTAATAGAGAACACAATCTTCTATACTATTCCAATCTATCTGACAGTCATATTTGTTCAATACATTTCTAGCTGAACAGTCTGCAGAAAAAAACGAAAAGCAAAAACGACTATATTAGTTCACTATTACAGGACTAGTAAAGGCTCAGGGCCCAGTTGTATAAAACATTGTATGTTAATTCCCCCCTGTTCTTTTCCTTTAAAGTTTCCTTAACTTTAAGTCAGTTGCACCAAACATTTTACGTCGAATTTCCTCCTTAAATTAAGTGAAAAGGTTAATAGTGCCGATGAGATCCCTTAAGTGCTTCATTCAGTATAGATAAAATGATTCCTTTAGGTAAAACACTTAAGGGAACTTCTTGACGCTACCCATCCATGTAGCGGGATAATTGTCATCAACAACCGCTGAATTGCATAGCACCACATTCAAATAATATTACTACAAATATTTATATTCATGAAATCACAAGTGCAATATTGCAAAACACAGGTTAGCCTTTTGTTAATTCACCTGTCGTCTCAGATTTAGAAAATATGCTTTACAGCGAAAGCAATCCAAGCGTTTGTGTACGTTTATCGATCGCTCGACAAAACATTATGTATACTTAGCATCAAGTAGCTTGGTCACGAAAATCAGAAAAGCAATCAAATTAATTGTTTACCTTTGATGAACATCAGATGTTTTCACTCACGAGACTCCCAGTTACACAATAAATGTTCCTTTTGTTCCATAAAGATTATTTTTATATCCAAAATACCTCCGTTTGTTTGGAGCGTTATGTTCAGAAATCCACAGGAAAGAGCAGTCACGACAATGCAGACGAAAATTCCAAATAATATCCGTATTGTACACAGAAACATGTCAAATGTTTTTTATAATCAATCCTCAGGTTGTTTTTAAAATATATAATCGATAATATATAAACCGCAACTGTCTTTATCAGTAGGAGAGGGAGAGTCAATGGCTGCACAAACTCTGTTGCGCGAGCAAAACTCATGCGAACACCTGATGCAATGTTATCTTTCTCGCTAATTTTTCAAAATAAAAGCCTGAAACAATGTCTAAAGACTGTTGACACCTTGAGGAAGCGATAGGAAAAGGAATCTGGTTGATATCCCTTTAAATGGAGCGAAGACAGGTTATGGAACATGGAGCTTTCAAAATAGAAGCCTGGTTTGATTTTCCTCAGGTTTCGCCTGTTATACTCACAGACAATATTTTGACAGTTTTGGAAACTTTAGAGTGTTTTCTATCCTAATCTGTCAATTATATGCATATTCTAGCATCTGGTCCTGAGAAATAGGCCGTTTACGTTGGAAACGTTATTTTTCCAAACATAAAAATAGTGCCCCCTAGCTTCAAGAGGTTAAGGGAAACACTTAACATGTTTTATGCAACCAGGCCCAGTGCACTACTTTTGTGAGAGAGAGGAAAAATTCCCCCCCAAAACATTGCAAACAGCAAGTTGGATGCTTAGTAAAAACAACTTCAAACCTCTGACCATCTGGAGGTAAGTGTTCTTGTTTCAAACACACTACACCCTTCAAACTTAACTCTGGACCTCAAAGTCAATTCCACTGCATTTTTCATTGTTTCCCTCTAATCAGGGACTGATTTAGACGTGGGACACCATGTGTGTGCAACTAATTATCAGGTAGAACAGAAAACTAGCAGGCTCTGGACCTCATAGGGAAAGTTGAATACCCCTGCACTATACCATCTTTAAAGGGATAATTTACTCTGAATACCGACTAAGATAATTGATTCTTGACAGCCCCATCCCCATTCAAAGGATGCCTGGGAAGGGGGAAGAGAGTTATCTAGCAGCTACCAATCACCCAAACCACAAGCAATGATTTGGACAAAGCACGATTCATCAAGGTCAATTGAGCGTTGTATTTGGTTGAAGCTCTGGATGATTCACAGGCATATTCTCTCTGTCACATTTTCATAACACTTCCCAGAAGGCATAGAGTACAACTACAGCTCGCAGCCCGGGAGATGCCTACGGATCTTGATTCGCTCATCGCCTTGACCATCTGGATCGATGGGCGACTATGGGAACGTAGGAGGTAGAGGAGGTCTGATTCAGGTCCCACTCGCTCGCCCAAGGATCCAGGAAGTCCCCGGCATCTACGTTCCCAAGAGAATCCGAGGTTACCCGATTTCCCATGAGAGCCGATGAAACTCGGCAGAGCTAGATTGTCTCCAGCCGAACATTTACGCAGACTTAACACTAAGAGTTGTCTGTAATGCGGGACTACCGGTCATTAAGTGTTTACCTGTCCATTAAAATATCATGCTCATCAGTTGGTATGAATACTCTGGTGGGCCATACAGAGAATTTTCCTTCTCCCCTTACTTGTACCCCTCTCCATGCCATCCTGCTCTGGGGCGACCAGTCAAAATCTCTCCGGGTACTTATTGACTCTGGGGCCGATGAGAGTTTCATGGACACCATCCTGGTGTCAGAGCTGGGCATCCCCACTCAGCCCCTCTCCACTCCCATGGACATTAGAGCGCTGGATGGGTGCTCTATAGGCAGAGTCACCCACAATACTACTCATATCAACCTGTGAGTGTCAGGAAACCACAGTGAGTCTATGCAGTTCATGTTCAATAAGTCTCCTCAGGTACCTGTGGTGTTAGGGTTTTCATGGCTCCAGCAACACAATCCCCTTATCGACTGGACTGCTGGTGTTATCATGGGCTGGATCCCATTCTGCTATGCTCATTGCCTGAAGTCGGGGCAGCCTGCCCCGGGAATTCTTCCTGTGGGCTCGGAAGAAGCCTCGGACCTCTCCACGGAGTACCAGGACCTCCGGGAAGTTTTCAGCAGGATTCTTCTTTGTGGAATCAACTACCGGGGCCTTAATGACATCACGGTTAAGAACCGCTACCCGCTCCCACTAATCGCCTTGGCTTTCGACTGCTCCAGGGGTCAATAATTTTCTCTACATTGGACTTGAGGAACGCCTACCATCTGGTGTGGCTACGGGAAGGTGACAAGTGGAAGACAGCCTTCAACAATGCTAGTGGACACTACGAATACCTGGTGATGCCATTCAGTCTGACCAACGCTCCTGCTGTTTTCCAGGCCCTGAATAACGATGTTCTCCGTGACACGTTGAACCGGTTCGTGTTCTTCTACCTTGACGACATCCTCATCTTTTCCCGCTCAGCTTAGGAACACTTTCTCCATGTCCGACAAGTCCTCTAGCGTCTCCTGGAGAACCATCTTTTTGTTAAAGCAGAAAAATGCAAATTCAATCATTCCACCATCTCCTTCCTAGGATACATCATCGCTGCTTGTAATGTGAAGATGGATCCCGGAAAGTTGAGAGCAGTGGTGGATTGGCCCCAACCCACGTCCAGAATGCAGCAGCAACGATTACTGGGATTTGCCCATTTCTATCGCCATTTTATCCAGGGTTACAGCACCCTGGCTTCCCCCATTTCAGCACTCACCTCTCTCAAGGTTCAGTTCACATGGTCCCCAGCTGCTGACCGGGCGTTCCTGGACCTAAAGCACCGCTTCAGGTAGCCTAGTGGTTAGAGCGTTAGTGGGCCAGTTACCGAAAGGTTGCTGGATCGAATCCTCAAGCTGACAAGGTAAACATCTGTCGTTCTGCCCCTGAACAAGGCAGTTAACCCACCGTTCCCTGGTAGGCCGTCATTGTAAATAAGAATTTGTTCTTAACTGACTTGCTAAAGGTTCAATATATATGTTTTTAAAATTCATCACAGCTCCCATATTAATCCATCTGGACCCATCCCGTTAGTTCGTGGTGGAGTTCGATGCTTCGGACATCGGAGTGGGGGAGTGTCCTGTCCCAGCATTCTGCCTTGGACCTGCATCCCTGCTCGGTCTTCTCCCATTGTCTTAACACCACAGAGAGGAATTATGATGTGGGAAATCGGGAACTACTTGCTGTGAAGATGGCGTTGGAGGATTGGAGGCACTGGTTAGAGGGGGTGGAACATTCATTCATTGTGTGGACGGACCACAAGAACCTGGAATATCTCCACACCGCCAAGCGTCTCAACTCCAGGCAAGCTCGATGGGCCCTGCTTTTCACTCGGTTCAACTTAACCATCTCCTACTGCCTGGGGTCCAAGAATGTTAAGCCGGATGTGCTTTCACGCCGCTATAGGCCATATGCTACACCCCCAGAACCCGAGACCCTCCTTCCTACCTCATGTCTTGAATCTACACTAAAGCTACCTGTAAGAAAAAATATAATTTAATGTTCATATGTATCTGTACTGTACTGTAATATACCGTACGGGTTTTCAAACTGAGAGGGGGGGGGCTAGGGAGTCCGTGGAACAACAATAAAAAAAAACATGTTTTAACCAGTTATATTTCAGTATCCCATCAATATGCAAATAGCGTTTGCACTTTCCTGTCTCACTCTTTACACCAGTGGTAGTCAGGGCCTTATTACTGAGGGGCACGCAGGGGACGTGCCACGGAGCCCTGACCTCCAATTATTATTCTTATTATTATTTCCAGTGGCAGTTGGGGAGGCCCACAATCAAAAGCTAGTTAGGGGCCCAAAATCCTAGAATCAGCCCTGTTCAGAAAGCATATGAACTGGACATAAGTCATAGCAAAATGTGTAGAATACCAGGAAATTTGCTTTAAAACTGTTATTTTTTTCTCTCAGCCTCATGGCAAAATGGGTAAAATAGCAGGAAATGTGCTTTAACTATATAAAATGATCACCACTGGTAGTCATTGCGCTGCTCGCAAGCTGCATATGCAGCTCTCAAGAACTTGGTTGGCAGCTCGCAAAAATATACTTTTTTTTAAGGGGTCTTCGCCCAGGGTTCATAATATTTGGGGGTCCTTGCATGGCCACGGGAAGATGTTTGGGGGGGGACTGAGAAATGTTTGCCTGCACTACAGATGGCTATGTGACTCCACTAATATAAGACTAGTAAAGGCTTAGTGCAATACTTTTGTGAGAATTAATTTAACATTAAAAGGATGGAAAACCCCTGCTCTACTCTGCTGAATTAGACTCAACTGTACTGTACTGTACTCTACTTTGCTCTACTGTACACCACTGAATTAAACTGTACTGTCCTGCACTGTACTGTGCTGTACTCTGCTGAATTTAACTCTACTAGTGTCTAATGTACACTACTGAATTAAACTGCACTGTACTGCAAAGTCACAAATCATAGGCCCCGGGACTATGCTGTTTGCTCAAAATAGGGAGTTGTTGAGAAACAATCAAATCTATTGGTTCTACAGACAGATGAGTCTTCTCTTTTCAGCAGTAGGCATTTGCTTTCCAAACTGTGTTTCTCTCAAGATTGTATTTTGAAATTTGCAAAAGACTAACTGATAGCAACCAACCATAGAAAAATAATCCATAGATGGCATTTCCAATTCGAATCAGGACTGGCAGCCATCTCTAGTGTGCCCAAATTGCTAAGGGAATAGGTTCCAAAACCCTTCTATGGATTATACAGTTGAAGTCTGAAGTTTACATACACTTAGGTTGGAGTCATTAAAAATAGTTTTTCAACCACTCCACAAATATCTTGTTAACAAACTATAGTTTTGGCTAGTCGGTTAGGACATCTACTTTGTGCATGACACAAGTAATTTTTCCAACAATTGTTTACAGACAGATTTCACTGTATCACAATTCCAGTGGGTCAGAAGTTTACATACACTAAGTTGAGTGTGCCTTTAAACAGCTTGGAAAATTCCAGAAAATGATGTCATTGCTTTAGAAGCTTCTGATAGGCTAATTGACATAATTTGAGTCAATTGGAGGTGTACCTGTGGATGTATTTCAAGGCCTACCTTCAAACTCAGTGCCTCTTTGCTTGACATCATGGGAAAATCATGGAAAAATCAAAAGAAATCAGCCAAAAATTCTAGATCTCCACAAGTCTGGTTCATCCTTGGGAGCAATTTCCAAAAGCCTGAAGGTACCACGTTCATCTGTACAAACAATAGTACGCAAGTAGAAACACCATGGGACCACGCAGCCGTCATACCGCTCAGGAAGGAGACGCATTCTGTCTCCTAGAGATGAACGTACTTTGGTGCGAAAAGTGCAAATCAATCCCAGAACAACAGCAAAGGACCTTGTGAAGATGCTGGAGGAAACAGGTACAAAAGTCAATTACGCACGGCTGCTATGCGGTCACTCTCCATCTCCACCCCTGAGGTGGAAATGCGATACCTCAGGAAGGAGACAGACTGATGAAAGAACAGGCATTTCTCAGCCTTGACGTACAGGTCATGATCCAACAGTCGTCCAAGTACCTTGCGCACCAAGGACACATGCTCAGCGCATGTAGCGGAGTATATCAGAATGTCATCGATATACACCACTACACCCTGCCCGTGTAGGTCCCTGAAAATCTCATCTACAAAGGATTGGAAGACTGATGGAGCATTCATCAACCCGTACGGCATGACAAGGTACTCATAATGCCCTGAGGTGGTACTAAACACCGTCTTCCACTCGTCTCCCTCTCAGATACGCACCAGATTGTACGTACTCCTGAGATCCAGTTTAGTGAAGAAGCACTCCCCGTGCATTGACTCAATCGCCTTGGCGATGAGAGGTAGCGGATAACTGTACCTCACCTTGATTTGATTGAGACCTCTATAATCAATGCACGGGCGCAGACCTCCATCCTTCTTCTTCACAAAAAAGAAACTTGAGGAGGCGGGTGAAGTGGAGGACCGAATGTACCCCTGACGCAGGGATTCGGAAACACATGTCTCCATAGCCACCATCTCCGCTTGCGACAGGGGATACACGTGACTCCTGGGAAGTACAGTGTCTACAAGGTGATTTATCGCACAATCCCCCAGTCAATGGGGTGGTAATTGAGTCGCCTTCTTCTTACAGAAGGCGAGAGCCAAATCGGCATATTCTAAGGGAATGCACATGGTGGAGACCTGGTCTGGACTTTCCACCGTGGTAGCACCAATGGAAACCCCTACACACCTCCCCGAGCACTCTCGCGACCACCCCGTGAGAGCCCTCTGTTGCCAGGAAATGGTGGGGTTATGACGAGCCAACCAGGGAAGGCCTAGTACCATGGGAAACGTAGGAGAGTCAATGAGAAAGAGACTGATTCTCTCATCGTGAACCTCCTGCGTCTCCATGGCCAGGGAGATGGTGGCCTCCCTGATTCACCCGGACCCTAATGGTCGACTATCCAGAGCGTGAACCGGAAAAGGTCTATCCACAGGAATAATGGGGATCCCTAAACTAAGTGCTAATGCTCTGTCAATAAAATTCCCAGCTGCATCTGAATCGACAAGCGCCTTATGCTGGGAATGCGAGGAGAACTCAGGGAAACAAACCGGTACAAACAGGTGGACAACAGAGGACTCTGGATGAGAGTGGTACATACTCACCTGGGGTGACGTTAGAGTGCCCTGCCTGCTGCCTCGGCTTCCAGAGGGACCAACCCAGCACCGACCGGGCAGTGTGCCCTCTGCGGCCACAGATGGTGCACGTGAAGGCCCCTCCTCCAGCCTCCCTATGCACAGCCCCTCAACTCCATGGAGTGGAAGTGCTGGGAAGTGGAAGTGCTGGGAAATGGAACCGACAGAGCCCCTTCAGGACGTCCACGGATGACCAGCAGGTTATCCAACCGGATGGACATATCCACCAGTTGGTCAAACGTGGTGGTGGCATCCCTGCAGGCCAACTCCCGTCGGACGTCCTCACGTAAGCTGCATCGATAGTGGTCGATAAGGGCCCTGTTGTTCCATCCTGCTCCGGTGGCCAAGTTCCGGAACTCCAGCACAAAATCCTGTGCACTCAGCCCTGTCTCAAATGGAAGAGTCGTTCACCCGCCGCTCTACCTTCGGGCGGATGGTCAAAGACGGCCCGGAAACGGCGGGTAAACTCCTTGAAGTGGTCCAACACAGCGTCTTCCTCTCCCCACACGACGTTTACCAACTCCAGAGCTCTGCCCGAGAGGCATGAGATGAGGGTGGATACTCTCTCCCTTCCCGAGGGAGCTGGGTGAACAGTGGCCAGGTATAGGTCCAGTTGTAAAAGGAACCCCTGGCACTGTGCGGCCGTCACATCATACTCCCTGGGAAGGGAGAGACGTATTCCACTGGAGCTGGATCCGGACGGGACGTGTAGAGATAACCCTGGTTGAGATGGTCGAGGCGCTGGAGAGACTTCCTGTTTCTCCCAGCGGTCAATTGTCTGGACAACGCGATCCATCATGCCACCGAGATGATGTAGCATAGCCGTGTGTTCCTGGACGTGTTCCTGGACTCCTCTGACCGGGGTACCTGCTCCTGCTGACTCCATGGTTGGTGTAGGATTCTGTTAGGAGTGTGTATCGGAGGCGAAGTCAGGTGCAGGAGAGCGTAGTGAACAGGCACACTTTTTATTCCGGTCAAAATGACAGCACAAAATAACATAAAATGTGCCCAAAACACGGAACATAGACAAAAAGTAATGCACGTAACAACATCCACAATATCAAAATACACGTAACACCAACAATCCTACACAAAGACATGATGGGGAACAGAGGAATAAATACATATGAATTGATTGCGGAATGAAAACCAGTTGTGCATGGAACAAGACAAAACAAATGGATACATGAAAAATGGAGCAGCGATGGCTAGAAAGCCGGTGACATCGACCGAATAAGGAGAGGAGCCGACTTCGGGGGATGTCGTGACAATGGGGACACAGATCGTACTTTTTGGAGAAATGTCCTCTGGTCTGATGAAACAAAAATAGAACTGTTTGGCCATAATAACCATCGTTATGTTTGGAGGAAAAAGGGGGAGGCTTGCAAGCTGAAGAACACCATCTCAACCATGAAGCACGGTGGTGGCAGCATCATGTTGTGGGGGTGCTTTGCTGCAGGAGGGACTGGTGCACTTCACAAAATAGATAGCATCACGAGGGAGGAAAATTATGTAGATAAATTGAAGCAACATCTCAAGACATCAGTTAGGAAGTTAAAGCTTGGTCGCAAATGGGTCTTCCAAATGGACAATGACCCCAAGCATACTTCCAAAGTTGTGGCAAAATGGCTTAAGGACAACAAAGTCAAGGTATTGTAGTGGCCATCACAAAGCCCTGACCTCAATCCTATAATGCCATACAACACTCCCTCCGTGGCCTCCAACTGCTCTTAAATGCAAGCAGAACTAAATGCATGCTCTTCAACCGATCACTGCCCGCACTCGCCCGCCCATCTAGCATCACTACTCTGAAAGGTTCTGACTTAGAATATGTGGACAACTACAAATACCTAGGTGTCTGGTTAGACTGTAAACTCTCCTTCCAGACTCACATTAAGCAACTCCAATCCAAAATTAAATCTAGAATCGGCTTCCTATTTCGCAACAAAGCATCCTTCACTCATGCTGTCAAATATACCCTCGTAAAACTGACTATCCTACCGATTCTTGACTTCGGCAGGATCATTTACAAAATAGCCTCCTACACTCTACTCAGCAAATTGGATGTAGTCTATCACAATGCCATCCGTTTTGTCACCAAAGCCCCATATACTACCCACCACTGCAACATGTATGCTCTCATTGGCTGGCCCTCGCTTCATATTCGTTGCCAAACCCACTGTCCCCAGGTCATCTATAAGTCTTTGCTAGGTAAAGCCCCGCCTTATCTCAGCTCACTGGTCACCATAGCAGCACCCACCCGTAGCACGCATTCCAGCAGGTATATTTCACTGGTCACCCCCAAAGCCAACTCCTACTTTGGCCGCCTTTCCTTCCAGTTCTCGGCTGCCAATAACTGGAACAAATGGCAAAAATCACTGAAGCTGGAGACTTACATCTCCCTCACTAACTTTAAGCATCAGCTGTCAGAGCAGCTTACCGATCATTGCACCTGTACATAGCCCATCTGTAAATAGCCCACCCAACTACCTCATCACCATGTTGTTATTTATTTGTTTGCTCCTTTGCACCCCAGTATCTCTACTTGCACATTCATCTTCTGCACATCTACCACTCCAGTGTTTAATTGCTAAATTGTAATTATTTCGCCACTATGGCCTATTTATTGCCTTACCTCCCTAATCTTACTACATTTGCACACACTGTATATAGACTTTTCTATTGTGTCATTGACTGTACGTTTGTTTATCCCATGTGTAACTCTGTGTTGTTTGTGTTGCACTGCTTTGCTCTATCTTGGCCAGGTCGCAGTTGTAAATGAGAACTTGTTCTCAACTGGCCTATCTAAAATGTTTTAAAAAATATATATATATATTAACACAACACACGCACCCCTGCCAACTGTAAGCATACTGGTAACTGCCAAAATAAAGGAAACACTTGAGTAAATGATGATACAAAAGTATATATTATGGTGTGGGGTGCATTTTCCTGGATGGTTGCCCAATGTCCTATTAGGGCACTTTATGTTGGTGTTTCCTTTAGTTTGGCAGTTACCTGTATGTGCATGTGATAAACCTTAATCCACTTTTATTTTTTAGAAACTATTGATCCTGTGTGGCTAAATTATGCTCTCTGGTGTATTTTGAACATTGAGAGTGGGCTCCTGTGGCTTTTCGCTCCTGGGCCCGTATAAGCCCTTTCATTAAGCTGGCCCTGTGCGCAGATCTGTACTCTGCTAAATTCAACTACTGGACTGTACTGTGCTGTGCTGTCCAAACTTCTGAAACATAGACATCTTTTCAACATCTGGAAAATATATTTAGCTTTCTGGATACATTGTTACAATGAGGATTCATTATCAGATTGTGACAGGCAACTCCAACATCAATGTGACAGCCCCCCCCAAATAAAGCTCTCCTTTCCTCTTTTCAATAACAGTAATTGTTTATGGATACCCCCAGAATACAACTATTTATTAAAGAAATAACATTCATATTTACTTTCACCCATGAAAAATGCTAATATTCCTCTCACCACCATGTTTTGTGATCCTGACCTGAATTGGCCACATGGATGACCTCTCCTATAGAGGACACACATTTTTATCTTTAAATTTATTGCATAGCCCCCCTGTATTTTGAGTAATAAACACAATGACAACCAACCTGTGAGACAACCAACCCCTGGTCTCCCCTATCCTGTAAACAATGGTACTGTCAGGTGATAGTACTGCACATTTATTTCACTTGCACACATTTTTCTTGTGCACAGGATATTCAGCTGTACAGGTAGTTTCATGTACAGGGCACTCTCTCTTGCTGCTAATGAGAGATTGAACATCAGAAAATGAATATTTTCATTGCACACTCCCCCCACCACCAGTTTCGATAGCATTAAGATCAAAGTGCGGTTCAGGAGCCCTTTGCCATTATTCACTGAGAACAAAGGTCAGCAATGATTCACTCATTTCCTCAGTGTTAGTGCCTTTAGAATACTGTACCAGTTGGACTAATGTCAATCGTAATGAAAAAGCATTGTGAATTCGGAAAAACAAAAAATTAAGAATCCATTAAGAAGATTGCATTCTAGAACATTTCCAGACTATGTTGGTCAGACAATGTGGAGGAGATAGTGATTGAGAGAGTGATTAAAGCAGAATGATTAAGTCAGCCATGCTCCCACATCGTTCCCTCTCAGATGGAGGCAAAGAGCCAGGGACACATACCTCCACACAAAGAGCTACAGCAGCCCCATTTAGCCTCCATTCGCTCTCCCTCAATACTGACAAGTAAGCGCTCAAGAAAAGACTTGTCTCAATTTGAAGGAGGGAGAGAAAACGAGCCTTGTAAGCAAATTACAAGGGAGGAGGAGTTGAGGGGCTGCTTTTGGTAGAGTAAAAACTCTTGTGAGAGTGGAGCCGAGCAGAGTGCAGTTGAGTGGAGCAGACAGGCTGATTATGGCACCTAGAGCTTGGAGGTAATTTACCTGTCACCTGTCACTGGAGCTCCTACACCTGGCTGGCAGCAGAGCCTTCCCCACTGTACTGTACCTCTGTGCTGTAGCAGCTAGCTCAACTACTCACCGCTTAACCACCCAGCTCCAAATAACACCAGCTATGCCTCACCACTCAAACATCAACCACATAGACCTGGTTTGTACATGGTAAACCCTTCTGAATGATGGTTTCTACATGGTTTATTGGTGTCCTCCCTCAAATTGCCCTGTGATAATTTATTCCTCAGAACCTGGTTCCTCTCTAGGTTTCTTCCTAGGTTCCTGCCTTCTAGGGAGTTTTTCCTAGCCACTGTGCTTACAGCTGAATGGAAAAGGAGATAACATCTGCAATGGAGGACAAGCTGTTATGGACCACCTTATAATGTAATACCACGACTAAAGAGGTTTGTTGTAAACACATTGGCATGTACAGTACTATCCCTGATGGGCATGTTGTAGTAGTGTGTGAGGTTTAAGTTTAAACCTGACGCCTAAAGCTGGCTGCGCAGCGCAACACACTCCTACAGCAGCCCTTATGTGCATGACTGCCAGTGACTGAGTGTGTAGCTGTGTGCCTGTGTGTGTCTGCAGTGAGGGCTGCGTTTGATTACTGCATGGAGGCATGTTTTAGTAACATGGTGTATTCGTTTTTGGATAATGTACAAACTAAGACAGTCTTTTGAAATGTGACCTTGGTGTTTTTTTAGGTGCTTGCCAACAGAATGTGTTTCAAGTGGTTGAAATGCAGGAGGACGGAAGGGGATGCACAGTTGGGTTATTATTTTTGTACATGACAGGACATCCCCCACACATAGCTCCCCCACAGTCAAGTTATTTGTAAGTAGAAAGGAGAGTAACCCACAGTAACAGTAAGATTATTATTACACTGTGAGCAGTGTCAAGGCTATCAGAGGAGATTGCCAAATGTAAATCATGTTTGATTTTTGATATGACCATTTTTGTTTATGTGATGATGAGAATTGGAAATATAATTTGGGTGCATAAAAATATGTTTTAAAACAGTGTAAATAAGATAACACTAGCAACAAAAAGGCACTTGCTGTCATTTTGGTCATAGGTGTGATGTGATGCATGCAAGCCAGGGTTAAATAGGCTAACACTTGCCTAATATTAGCTTATAATTGCTTGTTAGTGAGGGAACAATTGTTCTGCCCCTCTGTATCTGAAATCCCATACCAAATACCAAATATTTTTGGTGGGTAATATTTAAAAAAAAAAATTTATATATTTTTTTTACAACCATACCAAATCCAAATCTATCTGTACATTTAAATGCGATCTTCTGCTGGTAATCAACCAAAGCAAACAACCCGTCTAGCCATTCATCCTCTATTTCACACAATCTGGGCAGGGTTCTTTTCTAAATGAGGAGGGAGCAGGCAGGCAGCCATAATAAGGGTATGAGTCTCTTATCACCTTAAGTTACTGGTATATTATCAACCTATGTTATCTCCCACGGACAAACCCAACTGTCCAAATATCACTTCTCAACCTCTGATTATCCTAGATTACATGCGTCTTTAAAGCCTTTGCTAAGTTTACATGCCTCTTTAAAGCCTTTGCTAAGTTTACATGCCTCTTTAAAGCCTTTGCTAAGTTTACATGCCTCTTTAAAGCCTTTGCTAAGTTTACATGCCTCTTTAAAGCCTTTGCTAAGTTTACATGCCTCTTTAAAGCCTTTGCTAAGTTTACATGCCTCTTGTTGTTTCTCAAATTGCTCATGTGTTTCTTTTCGTGGAAGTCTAGATCAATTTGCTATTTAAAGTGTTTCAAAATTATAGCACTGGAATGTTTGTAATGGTCAACTACAGCAGTAATAATAAATTCATTACATTATAAAAGGGTATGCAATAATGCCTAGGCTACTGTGTCACTGAGTAGCCTACAGTATATAGGCTACCGATATTTCAAGTAAAATATAATAATGTGTGCCAAGCATATAGCATAATATAGCTTGTAATTAAACTTGATGAGTCCAGATCTGTTATAGGTTTGTCACCAAATCTATAGTATATAAAATCTTAAACTACTGTTCATCTAAATCACAACTGTAGCCGAAACGAAATGTCTCATCGATTTACTGACAGTAGCCTAAGGATATCCACAGAGCACAATACGAGTTATAGATTTGAAATAATATAGCCTTGGATACTCTACCAAATCACACATCAAAGAAAATATTTTACAACGCTTTAACACAGTGCTGCTATTAAAGTGTAAAAGGCTAGCTAGTCATTTCATATAGGCCTATGACAATTATATGAGTAACTTTTTCAACATAATCTAGCTGTCACTTATATACAATCATGTTCAGCTTTTTACTTTCACTTTGTTTCTCAATTTCAAATACGCCAATGGGATACAAACAATAGTTTGATTAAACCAACCTGTCACTTTGTAGTTTGATCTGCTGCCAAGCCTGTCATCAGTGGACGGGGACCTCTTTCCCAGTCGGTGAATTGAGCCAAGTGCCAGATGCCTAGGGTTGCAGCGCTTCCGTGGAGTTACTGTAGAGCAGACTCGCACAACTAGAGAAAACAGAAAAAGAAACGGCGACGCAGCCTAAATTTATTATAGTCCAAAACATGTACGCGTGCGCGCAGCAGTGTTCTAGAATATTGGACCGTTGACTTTCATAGCCTAGCTCAAACAAATTTCACCATCTGTCAACACATCCAAATGAATTGAGGACGCGTAACAGAGAAGAAGCCTTTGTTGGGAATTGTGGGGAGGTACTGTAGGTGTGCGTTCGGGCTGTGCATTCCACGTGGATGGTGGTCTCAGAGCGGTGTAGCTACAGTACATGGAGTGTACAAAACATTAGAAACACCTGTTCTTTCCATGACATAGACTGACCAGGTGAATCCATATGAAAACTGTGATCCCTTATTGAAGTCACTTGTTAAATCCACTTCAATCAGTGTTGATGAAGGGGAGGAGACAGGTTAAAGAAGGATTTTTAAGCCTTGAGACAATGGGCAAGACAAAATATTTAAGTGCCTTTGAACCAGTTATGGTAGTACAAGGGTTCCCAAACCTTTTCACCCTGGGCCCGAGCACTGTTCAGGACACAAACTGTTCACACCCTTCTTGTTGGTGCAGAGAATTTTGCAGGTTGAAAGCTTATTTCCTGCAATTCTATACATTTTGCCATATCTAATGTGTATTCATGTGATATTTGAGTAACTAAAAATGACAACAATATCTATGGGATAAAAAAACAAAATAAAAAAAACGTTAGCTGATATGGGCTAGTTGATCTGGACATTTCTGATAAGTTATAAATAGCTCTCTAAGCAAGGTATGCAATGACTAACATGACAAGAGGAATTGATGATGCACTACCCAATTTTGAAATTGCACCTTGTGCATTCTACTATTACAACTTATTACAACTTACAAGAGTATGTTTAAAGCCGGAATGAGTTTCTTTAAAAATATGAAAAATAAATAGGAACCACTGCAGTAGTAGTTTCCCTTGGATATCAAGAATGGTCCACCACCCAAAGGACATCCAGCTGACTTGATACAATTGTGGGAAGCATTTGAGTCAACATGGACCATGCCCTGACAAATTGAGGCTGTTCTGACTGCAAAAGGAGGGTGCAACTCAATATTAGGAAGTTCCTAATGTTTTGTACACTCAGTGTATGTCACAATGTGGACTATGATTTACATTGCTAACGTAGGCATGTAGAAAAGAGAATATTGTTATGGATAAAATATAACAGCTCCAATGGGTCATTCAATTGTTACTTCTTTTTGCCAAGTTCATCTGTTCTGAAAGCACTAGGATTAAACGTTTGCTGATGTCACAGACCACACCCTCTCTAATCTGAGCCGCTGTTTCATACACTGCAGCGTATCTGTTGTCCTAATATTAATAGTCCTCACCAGAATACTATTGTTTGCAATAACTAATCGAGAGTGCATTGACATTTAATCAAGATTAATTGGCCTTAAGCTTGTTAATTGGACAAGAGCCAGAGCTCAGCCTAATCATCATCTCTTAAACAGGATTGTCCCTTTGGCCACTGTTTCATTTCAACAAAAATGCAAAAAAAACCACACCCATTGCTGACAGGTGTATAAAATCGAGTACACCGCCATGCAATCTCCATAGACAAACATTGGCAGAAGAATGGTCTTCCTGAAGAGCTCAGTGACTTTAAATGTGGCACCGTCATAGGATGCCACCTTTCCAACAAGTCAGTTTCTAAAATTTCTGCCCTGCTAGAGCTGCCCCGGTCAACTGTAAGTGCTGTTATTGTGAAGTGGAATTGTCTAGGAGAAACAACGGCTCAGCCCCGAAGTGGTAGGGCATACAAACTCACAGAACGGGACTGCCAAGTCTTGAAGGGTATAGCGCATAAAAATCGTCTGTCCTTTGCTCTAACACTCTCTACGAGTTCCAAACTGCCTCTGGAAGCAATGTCAGCAAATCACGCTTCGCCATCTAGCAGTCTGACGGACAATGCTGGGTTTGGCAGATGCCAGGAGAACGCTACCTGCCTGAATGCATAGTGCCAACTGTGAAGTTTGGTGGAGAAGGAATAATGGTCTGGGGCTGTTTTCAATGGTTCGGGCTAGGCCCTCTCCTGTTTCAGCATGACAACGCCCCATGCACAAAGTGAGGTCCATACAGAAATGGTTTGTCGAGGTTGAGGTGGAAGAACTTGACTGGTCTGCATTAAAGCTCAGACCTGAACCCCATCGAACACTTTATTTTTTATTTTGACTGACTGCGAGCCTTGCCTAAAAGCCCAACATCAGTGCCAGACCTCACTAATGCTCTTGTCGTCAGTGGAAGCAAGTCCCCACACCAATGTTTCAACATCTAGTGGAATGCCTTCCCAGAAGAATGGAGGCTGTTATAGCAGCAAATGGGGGACCAACTCCATATTAATGCCCATGATTTCGGAATGAGGTGTTCGACGAGCAGGTGTCCACATACTTTTGGTCATGTAGTGTAGCTCCTTACCAATGATATAAACCCTGGAATGCTGATGCTGAGTATTGGCCAATGGGGCGCTTTGAAGCCACCGTTCGGCCATATTGGCACTGCCCAGAAGGAGCAGTCCTCCATAGGAATGAATGGAATTCTACAGTATTTCAATTAAATGTTTCAAGGACAAAATTACATGTATGTAAGTATTTTTGGTTTTAGTGGGGACTGTAACATTAGTACTTTCCCAAAAAATTATACTTTAAGCATTTTTTAAACATATATTTTCATATTTTTGTATGTTTAGCTGACATAATATATTTTAGAATTAACGTGTCTGTAATAGAATAAACGTGGCATAAACAAATATAGCCTTTAATAAATGCATTACTATAGCTTCCAAAATATATTTTACAACAGAGCAGGAGCGCTAAGATGGAGGCGTGATGGCTTCAAAACAGCGGCCCCTGTTAGTCATCTAGTGTGTATATACATTATTTGCCCTCACCTAGTATTTGTTTACATCTTTGCTTCTAATGATTTTCTAATGTTTTTATATAAACTCTCTAAAAGGCAGATGCCATCATGGCATTTGTACATACATACACGGCAACTGTGGCGTGCAAGATCCTTTTACTAGTGTCAGACCATCCACACCTTGCCCCACACCTTGTGATTGCCCAGTTCTCCTAGTGCCACAGTCACAACTGATTTTATGTATGTTTTATTTTATTTTATGTAAATGAGATTTCTGTATTTCATTTTCAATACATTTGCAAAAATGTCAAAAAACATGTTTTCACTTTGTCATAATGGGGTGTTATGTGTAGATGGGTGAGCAAAAAATCGATGTAATTGATTTTTAATTCAGGCTGTACACATGAAAATGTGAAATAATCAAGGAGTAATACTTTCTGAAGAAACAGTATCGTAATAATATTGAATTGTGAGGCCTCTGGCCATTTCTAGCCCTAATAGTCACAGTCCCATAAGAGCGGAGTCAATTGTGTCCAAGCATTAAAAAAATACAAAATTAACATTATTTGCCTAAAATATAAAATAATATGTGCAGGCCATACTATTTGGGAAAAGAACATGACAAACAGCATGTGCTGAACATGGAATGCTAAAACAAGTTTTCCAGATGGATCTTCAGTACAGGAGAAGCTGAGGACAGCATCCACTCTTTTCATAGTACAAGGCCACATATACCCAGTTCCTGGGAAGCTGAGAAGTGTACACTATGTTACTTAATTCATTCAGAAGGCAGGATAGCAACCAGTATTCATCCAGTACCGTCTCTCTCATCCTCTCCTCCATCTTCATGATGACACTGAGCCTATTACCTGAGTCCCTGTAAGATATGGTAACAGGATGTCAAATTGCATGTGTAATCACTAGTTGGCTATTTTATATCCAAAATCGTGATTGGAAAAGGAAACTTAGAATTGGAACTGTGTGTTCCCACTTCTGTTCCCCTCCCCTATATTAGCTCTGCTTTAAGGGGACAGAGAGGGTAGCACTTCCCAGAGACATGGGGAGACATCGAGCATATGCTAGCTCTGAATCATATTGTGGGTGGAGTGGGCACATTCGTAGCTGAGGTTACATTGCGCAGCATGCAGGTTAATTCATCTTTACCACAAATTCTTCTGTTACTCATCCCTGAATTATTTCCATTGCCCCACTACTCTACCCGAGCATTGGCAGTAATGACAGGCAGGAGGAAGGGACTGGATTCCAGGTGTTTTCATCTGCCCGCTAGCTATTACTCTGGTATTAGACCACATATTCAGCATCGTGTCCCCAGAGCTAAGCTCCAGGTTAGGTCAGGGGAAGAATGATGAAATATTAGCAATGATATAATTGTATCCTGCAGTCTGTAATGGACAGTCTGCACATTACGTAGGTTATGACTGGACATGACTGGAATGCAAAAAAAAGGTTAGGGTTAGGGGAAGTAATAGCCAATTAATAGCAGTTTATACATCCTGGATGGTCTAATCCTGGATGGTGATTGGTTAAAACCACATTCAAGCCGTTGTTTATTTCATGAGTACCACCAGCTCGTATTACTCCAGTGCTAGCCTCTCTACACTGGCTTCCTGTTAAGGCTAGGGCTGATTTCAAGGTTTTACTGCTAACCTACAAAGCATTACATGGGCTTGCTCCTACCTATCTTTCTGATTTGGTCCTGCCGTACATACCTACACGTATGCTACGGTCACAAGACGCAGTCCTCCCTACTGTCCCTGGAATTTCTAAGCAAAGAGCTGGAGGCAGGGCTTTCTCCTATAGAGCTCCATTTTTATGGAATGGTCTACCTATCCGTGTGAGAGACGCAGGCTCGGTCTCGGCCTTTAAGCCTTTACTGAAGACTCATCTCTTCAGTAGGTCCTATGATTGAGTGTAGTCTTGCCCAGGAGTGTGAAGGTGAACGGAAAGGCACTGGAGCAACGAACCGCTCTTGCTGTCTCTGCCTGGCCGGCTCCCCTTTCTACACTAGGATTTTCTGCCTCTAACCCTATTACAGGGGCTGAGTCACTGGATTACTGGTGCTCTTCCAATGCCGTCCCTAGGATGGGTGCGTCACTTGAGTGGGTTGAGTCACGGACATGATCTTCCTGTCCGGGTTGGCGTCCCCCTCGGGTCCGTGCCGTGGGGGAGAACTTTGTGGGCTATACTCGACCTTGTCTGAGGGTTGTAAGTTGGTGGTTTGAGGATATCCCTCTAGTGGTGTGGGGGCTGTGCTTTGGCAAAGAGGGTGGGGTTATATCCTGCCTGGTTGGCCCTGTCCAGGGGTATCGTCGGACGGGGCCACAGTGTCTCCTGACCCCTCCTATCTCAGCCTCCAGTATTTATGCTGTAATAGTTTGTATGTCGGGGGGCTAGGATCAGTCTTTTATATCTGGAGTATTTCTCCTGTTTTATCCGGTGCCCTGTGTGAATTTAAGTATGCTCCCTCTCTTTCTCTCTTTCCCCCTCTCTCTCTCTCTCTCTCTCTCTCTCTCTCTCTCTCTCTCCTTGGAGGACCTGAGCCCTAGGACCATGCCACAGGACTACCTGGCCTGGTGACTCCTTGCTGTCCCCAGTCCACTCCAGTCCACCTGCTGCTGCTCCAGTTTCAACTGTTCTACCTGCGACTAGAGAACCCTGACCAGTTCACAGGACGTGCTACCTTGTCCCGGACGTGCTGTTTTCGACACTCTCTAAATGACATTGACTGACCAGGTGAATCGAGTTTAAAGCTATGAACCCTTATTGATGTAACTTGTTAAATCCACTTCAATACATGTAGATGAACAGAAGGACACAGGAAAAAGAAGGATTTTGAAGCCTTGAGACAATTGAGACATGGAGTGTGTATGTGTGGCATTCAGAGGGTGAATGGGCAAGGCAAAATATTTACGTGCCTTTTTACGGGGTATGATAGTAGGTGCCAGGCACACCAGTTTGAGTGTGTCAAGAACTGCAATGCTGCTGGGTTTTTCACGCTCAACAGTTTCCTGTGTGTATCAAGAACAGTCCTCCACCCAAAGGATATCCAGCCAACTTGACACAACTCTGGGAAGCATTGGAGGCAACATGGGCCAACATGGGCCAACATCCCTGTGGAATGCTTTCAACACCTTGTAGTGTCCATGCCCTGACAAATGGAGGCTGTTCTGAGGGGGGAGTAGGAGAGCATGCATCTCAATATTAGGAAGATATTCTTAATGTTTTGTATACTCAGTGTATAAAGTGGGTAAAACAGGATGTTAACATGATTAAAGTGACCAGTGTTCAATGACGATGTACATAGGGCAAAGCGGTATCTAAGGTGCAGGGCATAAACTTGATCTCCAATGTAAAAACACATCTAGACATTATTTCCCCTTTCTTTTAGTTTAGCATTTGGTTATGTCTTTCCTTTCTCTTGTCTAGTATAGCTATTTAGCTTAGATAGCTAGGCTAGCTTGGCATAGAACGCATAGAACTAACGACCAGCCGGGCCTTACAACTCTCATGCCAATATATCCTCCAAACCACAGCTTCTCTGGCATTATAACTTAATTTAGGAGTGGTTTGGAGAACAAACTGTTTAAATGCAATGACTTGACAGGCAATAATTCATTGACTTCATTACCCTAACAGCATGGAGGGAGAGGGAACACAGTCTGCTCATGTTGTGTGGATACTACACACAGAACTCCATCCACATAGTCTTTTGTTTCTTATCAGAGCTATTAGGGAACAGCTTTTGGGAACTACTTCCCACCAGAAGATCCTGGAACTTGAGTTTCACAGTAATTGAATTGTGTTCTGGGTTTCCAACCAACAGCTGTAGAGGAGTATAAAACAGGTGACCTAGATCTTTCCTTGGTAAAAATCCTTATCCTGTCAGACAAATTTAGTACTTTCTGAATATTCTGGCAGGACTGAGGCTGTCCTCTGTGGCCCTGACAAGAAAGGGGTTCTGAAAAACAGTGTGCATGAGAAACCGGCCATGTCCCAAGGCCATAGCATACACAGGGCTAGAGGACAAAGGGAGCTCATCAGCTGGAAAACTGGAGAACTCCACAGGCTCCAGATGCAATCTGCTACAACACACAGTACAGACACTTTACTGTAATATATGATAACAGGCTTTATATGGACTGTCTGTTGTTTTGATGCAAGAATTTCAATGTGAGCTCCTGTCGAAGATTAAGATTATTTTATTGATCAATTGCACATAAGGTTAAACTGAAATTTGACTTCCGCTTTTAATCCAACCCCACCTAAAGACATACATACGTATGTTTTGGAGAGGTGCAGGGGGCTGCCACGTCTTGCTCAAGGGCACAATGCCAGGCAATAGCTTCTTTGATTTGATACCAGCAACCCTCCATTTGCCATCTCACTTCCCTCCAGATGTTTTGGACCCTCCAGCTGCTAGCTTCTTGCATCTCTAACCGCTAGGCTACCTACAGTGCTGTACTGTTACAGTTGAAACACCTGGCTGCATGCCTGCTGCTCACATAACAGCCAGTTAGATTACTGTAAGAAGAATTTCTGAGCAAACTCACAGAGAGGCCAGTGATTAACACACCCACACATGCATGCACATGTGCACACACACACACATCCGCTGGACCTTCATCAGTGTGTTCACACACAACTGGGGATAGAATACCATTGATGAGGTTAAGAGGGAAACGCAGCTAAAGCCCCGCTCAAGACCTTTCATTGAAATAATTCAGAACAACGATGTTATGACAACTATGTTGTCTAGTTTACATGGATTTGCCATAATTGACAAATCTGTTATTGTCCTTCATGATCACTCAGTATCAGGTAACATCAGGATTATTTAGCCCCAACATAGCAAGATGCTGACCCTGAACCAGAGCCTCATCACCATGCTGTTCTCACATAATCCTGATTAATACATTATTTACAGGTCTATCTCACAGGTGTTGTGCAGTTACATACTGTAAATCCTAAATCTGGATTTATGTAACTGCACAACTGCTGCCATGGAGAAGCTGAGGCTGTTTATGTCATCTGGGCCTGGGGCATCATGTGAATGGCCCCTTGGTCCCCTTGCCTCGTCTCCTCTCACCTAGCATCTACAGTACAGACATAGGCATAGTACATCCTCATCATTGTCTGTGAGCCTGTAAAATGGGATTAGTGGGGAGGTGTGTGTGCATACGTGCATGCGTGCATGCGTGCGTGCGTGCGGAGAAGCTCTGAGGAGCTATTGGAGAATGTTATTGGTTTATGGACGCGCTGAGTGATAATTTATGGCTAAAGTGTTCTCTGCATCTAGAACACATTGTAATAGGGAGGAATCGTCTGCTGTTTCAATAGTGCATCATTAACCTTAACCCCCTGCTCACACACCATCCCCCCCCAAAAAAATCAACATGATATGGATTGATAGCATCAAATAACACTCAAATTACAAAGGAAAAATAAATCTCTCTCTCTCTCTGTCCATGAAGGGCTAGGGCCTTGGCATCAGCTTGGCACTCATTGAGAAATATCTGTATGCACAGAGTATCCTCCAATCAAGGAATACCTAACAACAAAACCTGTGTACCAACATTTTTGGTGGGTATTTAGCTCAGCTATGGCCTGATGATGGTTATGTAACAGATTAATGAAGCAGTAAGTAGTTGCAAAGTTTTTAATTAGCTAAAATGCTAACGTTGTCCATGATGAGATTCAAACACGCAACCTTTGGGTTGCTAGACGTTTGCGTTATACACCTATATTTTGTATTTATTTAAATGCCTCTTGTACTGAGATGCAGTGTCTTAGACCACTGCGCTACTCGGGAGCGAGTATATATCCACCCCAACCAATCACCGTCCTTTCGGTTTTGCCTTAAGTAACTTTCTGTCTTATGTAATCATACTAAACATAACATATCAAATCAAAGTTTATTGGTGGCGTACACAGTTTAGCAGATACAGTATGGTAATTTGATTGCCTCGGATTTACATTTACCATGTTACGTCTAGTCTGAGACCAGGCTGTAGATATATATACGTATGTACAGTATGGTGATTAGGAAGCATTTCAGTACTATGGAATATTTATCCCTTACACACACACACACCGTTTTTTAATCACAATTAACTGTATAATCTGAGAGGTTCATTATGTCAAAAGGAACCTTCGCAGCGTTGGACCTGGAGTTACAGTAAAGAGAGGTGGATTGCCTTCTCAATCTGCAACTATTAACTTTAAGATCCATTTAGATTCATTCATTCTCGGATGGATACAGTAAACAGACATTTTATTGCTCCTTGTGACTGTAATGGGAGAGGAGCATTTGCTCAGGTTAAGTAAAGTACTTTTAAATCCTGCAGGCTTTACGACTGAGACTGGGGTAAGACTGCATTTTCATGCAGGGAAATTTGTTCTGAGGAGAAGTATATATTTAATTAGACTCAGGCTTTAACAATGGATCTCAAGACTGAAATTTCAACATACAGCTAGCTGTTGCTTCGCAAAATACAGACAGGGACTCTCCCCTCTCTCTCTTTCTTTCTGTCTCTCTTTTTCCCTCTATCTCTGCCTAATATCAGAGCTGACACACTTTAATGTACCAAATGGTTTTTCTCTCCTCCCCAATACCAATGACACTATTCAGTAGTAAACTCTTCTCTGTTGGGACTGTACTATCTCTGACAATAGACAAGGAGGAGGTTAATATGAGTTTGGCAGTGGTAAAGTATATTCTGAGGGAGGATTTTTCTCTTCTTTTCTGTTCGTTCACTGCGCGAAGGCCTTTCAATGCCCTGATGTGACGGAAATTGAAATCCTGAACGGAATCAGGGAATTGTGGCCAGCACAAAGAGAAGGCCATTCAATCAGGAAGGTCCCTGCACATCTCTCTTCCATCTTGTGATGTGAATTACACGTCAGCCATGATCCTCTACTCCATGTCTGTGTGATATGTGATGTTACAGGTCTCTGAGGTGACAAACACATTTGTCTTAACAACCTGCAAAATGTCCTACTTCAAAATACAGTACCAGTCAAAAGTTTGAACACACTTACTCATTCAAGGGTTTTTCTTTATTTTTACTATTTTCTACACTGTAAAATAATAGTGAAGACATCAAAACTATTAAATAACACATATTGAATCATGTAGTAACCAAAAAAAGTATTAAACCAATCCAAATATATTTTCTATTTGAGATTCTTCAAAGTAGCAACCCTTTGCCTTGATGGCAGCTTTGCACACTCTTAAAAAAAGAAATAAAACCCTTTAATGAGTAGGTGTGTCCAAACCTTTGACTGCTACCCTACCACACCAGATATTTATAATATACTCACTTACACTTCCCAGATTTGACTGCTTCACTGGGTCTTTTTCTCTACAGTTTGACCACTCCTGGCCCTTTGTGGCACTGTCTGTTGATCTCTCTGTTGTCTACTGTCAACTCTCAGCCCTCTGCTTTTCTGGATGCTCTGCTGCTTCCCAACCTAGCAACTCACACATTTACAATTCTGCTACCATAAGAACATAATTATATCTGGGTCTACGTGTGTATGTGTACAGTGTGTATGTGTACTGTGTATGTGTACTGTGTGTGTGTGTGTGTGTATATGTGTCTGTATATAAAGAGGGATTGCTGAATGCAGTTCCCCCCTTCCAAGCCCTGCTGTGTGCTCCCCTGATCCACTGATGTAATCCTGAAAGATCATCCAAATATTTCATCAACATCAGAATGATTGTGCCATATCACAACTTTACTTACTGATCATGGTCTGACTTGGCAACTCAAGGAGGAAACCACAAGGAGGCTCAATGGCTCCATCTACTGAAACCATCTATCCTGTGATCTCATCACAGCTGATTGTTTAATTTTTATGATTGTTCTTTACATTTAATCCTGCATGAAGAGTAATCCACAAAAACATGTAGGCTGCAGATTATTGTATTGTATTATGTTTGTATTGTAGACATAGCCTTGATTCTTTGTGTTTATGTCTTGCTGACCAATTTTTCAGGACTAGCGGGTCCTGAAATTAAGCCATCTGATCACTTGAGTCCGCAGTGAATCGAACATGTTCCAATACCATTTCAATTAGGGTTATCCCACTGGACACACCAACATGGACATTTGGGTAATATTTGGTTGAGACGTTGATCAATGAGATTTTAACCTTTATTTACCCACTCAAAACGACAGCCAGAGGTTTGTTGAATTCTCAATGTGTTATCACTATACTTGCAACCATTTAAAAGTGCAACAAAGTTCAAATGGGAATACAATGTCAGATATTTTGTATTTACACAACAACTTAATGTGTTATCACGGTGCTTTATCAATTAGCACAACCAAATGACCTGGATTGCAGTTGAGATTACATTAAAAGTACATGGCTCAAGTGATCAATAGTGCTCAGCTTATTATAGCAATTGTGGAGATCTCCACAGACCTGCGACCCTTGCATGCTATCTTGAACATGCACGCTTTCTATGATTACATAAGAAGACACTTATAGTGACATTAACCTCAAAATATGGCCATGGATGTGTTCCCCAGTTTAAGGTTGAATAAATACTGTTACATTAGTTTGTAAAATAGCCTTAACTTTAGGCTATTACTGCCTGGTATAGCAACTGCTCGGCCTTCGACGGCAAGGCACTACAGAGGGTAATGTGTACGGCCCAGTATATCACTGGGGCCAAGCTTCCTGCCATCCAGGACCTCTATACCAGGCGGTGTCAAAGGAAGGTCCTAAAAATTGTTAAAGACTCCAGCCACCCTAGTCATAGACTGTTCTCTCGGCTACCGCATGGCAAGCGGTACCGGAGCGCCAACTCTAGGTCCAAAAGGCTTCTAAACAGCTTCTACCCCTAAGCCATAAGACTCCTGAACATCTAATCAAATGGCTACCCAGATTATTTGCATTGCCCCCTCTTTTACACTGCTGCTACTCTCTGTTATCATCTATGCATAGTCACTTTAATAACTCTACCTACATGCACATATTACCTAAATGACCTCGACTAACCGGCATCCCTGCAGATGAACTTTGTACCTGTACCCCCCGTTTATAGCCTCGCTATTATTATTTTACTGCTGCTCTTTAATTATTTGTCATTTTCTTTTTCTTTTGTACTTTTCTTAAAACTGCATTGTTGGTTATTAAGGGCTTGTAAGTAAGCATTTCACTGTAACGTCTACACCTGTTGTATTCGGCATATGTGACAAATACAATTTGATTTGAAAATAAAAAAGCAATATTGAACTGTGGTTGACAACGCAACCAAATATGAACATTTAAAGGCGATCTAATACATGGATAGTTTCATCTGAGTCACTGGCTTAATCATGTTCCTTCACTTTTATTTTTGGTTTAGTTGGAGATGTGAATCCAACATAGCATTAATTTGTTAAGTTGTCAACAAGTTAATAGTCTATTAATTGTACTGAAAACGTGATATTGAAATGTGTTTGGTTGTCAACGCAACCAAATATCAACATTTGAAGGAGATGTATCTTCTTTGACCATATCAATATTCCCAGTCATGTGAAATCCTCAGGGCCGAACACATTTCTTTCAATTGACTGATTTCCTTATATGAACTGTAACTCGGTAAAATCGTTGAAATTGTTGCCTGTTGCGTTAACATTTTTGTCATTGATGATATATGACATGATATACGACTTATAAAGCACATTTTATTTGCTCTGTTAAACCCTTTGGAATGACTTTGATAGCAACAGTGAATCTATTTAGTTATTAAGCAGAGATCTCTCAATAATTATTCTCAGGATAGCACATTGGAAGTAGTCAGTGACAAATATCAAAGCAGGGCTTGGTTAAAACCCTGGATGGGAGCACCTCCAGTAGCAGGTGCTGCCCAGGCTTTAGTTTTTTTCTGATATTGGATATAACGTTTGAAAATCTGACTTTGTTTCAAAGGTAAATTCCACATATTTTATACCAGGTTTGTCTATATTGGAAATTGGTTACCATGACGACATAATCCTGTTGTTGAACTTTCACTCTCAAAACAACAGTTGATGACTTTTTTCAAATCCAATATATTTTACGTGTAGGTTCTACGTCACGATATGTTGACAAATTTGGTTGAAACAACGTTGATTCAACCAGTTTGTGACCAGTGGGATATCACTGGTTCATGCTGAGTCTACTGCCACTCCGGTAACCATTCTAAGAATTCACTGCATCAGATAAGCTTCCTGGAAACAGACCAATTACATCCATTAATATTTAATTCACTAGACTAACCAGACTGGCTGGTCCATAAACAAAAAACAACCTCTCCGCTCAGGTGAATCACACAGACAAATAGGTAGCTGGCCACGCTTTAAAATTACAATATTAGCCAGTGGTGGAAAAAGTACCTAATTGTCATACTTGAGTAAAAAGTAAAGTTACCTTGATTGAAAATGACTTAAGTAAAAGTGAAAGTCACCCAGTAAAATACTACTTGAGTATTTGATTTGAAATATACTGAATATACTGAATATACTGACGTTTCAAAAGTAAATATAATTGCTCAAACATACTTAAGTATCAAAAGTTAAAGTTAAAGGATAAATCATTTCAAATTCCTTATGTTAAGCAAACCAGATGGCATGATTTTTTAAAACAGATATTTAATAGACACTCCAACACTCAGACATCATTTACAAATGAACCACTTGTGTTAAGTGAGTCCACCAGATCAGAGGCAGTAGGGATGACCAGGGATGTTCTCTTGATAAGTGCGTGAATTAGACTATTTCCCAGTCCTGCTAAGCATTCAAAATGTAACGAGGTCTTCTGGGTGTCAGGGAAAACATGTGGAGTAAAAAGTACATTATTTTCATTAAGAATGTAGTGGAGTAAAAGTATAAGTTGTCAAAAAATATAAATAGTAAAGTACTGATACCCCAAAAACTACTTAAGTAGTACTTTAAAGTATTTTTACTTAAGTACTTTACACCACTGCTATTAGCCCTATAAGGGAGACTACACTCTCAATGGGGACTGACTAAAAAGGTGGCTTTGTATTGTCACTGACAACTGAAGTGATTCAGGAGAGAATTCCGATTTAAAATCTTGGCTGGGAAATATAAGTAACCATATTGAGTGTAGCGGATTTATTGCAAAAAGCTGTGAAATGTTTTGTTTTAATCTCTCCACCTTTGTTGAACTCAAACATGATTCATTTCATTAATTTGATTTAATCGCATGCTTTTTCTGATCATTTTTAATAATGTGGGAGCAAAATCAAACACTTCACTTTAAGCCTCTGGATTATCAAAAGAAAAACTCATTATGGAAGATTTCCCATGTGTTACTAAAACAAAGAAAGAGTATTAACGTTTATGTGTGCCTGCTTGCTTGCTTCAAATGTTTATTAATCTCCATGAGGAAAATAGATAAGCGTTAGAGAAGATTTATAGTGGACCAAAATACACCACTAGAGGGCTGCCTTTCCTTACAACAAATTCAAATGAGGAGGCATCCCAGAGGTGCTCCATGTCCCTGTTCGATGAGCTATGGAGTAACACCCCTGCCATATAAAAATAACATGGACACATAACCCTGAAGCCCTTCAAACCCTGGGACCTTTGTGCCATGTTGCTTTATGAGAGGGTTGACACACAACACGTATTCACTGACCCAAATCCTCCTCAGAGGCTGTTACAGAGAAGGAGGTTTCACAACCTCAGAGAGAGGAGAGGTTCTGTCGATCCTGTCCTGTGACTGTCTGCTCCTTAAGGTGGCTCAGTGCAGCATCACAGGAGAGGAGCAAACGGAAATACACTAAACATGCAGGTAACTGCCAAAATAATGGAAACACTTGAGTAAACAAGGGATACAAACTATATTGAAAGCAGGTGCTTGCACACAGTTGTGGTTCCTGAGTTAATTAAGCAGTTAATCCCATCATGCTTAGGGTCATGTATAAAAATGCTGGGCAGGCCAGTATTTTGGCTAGCATGGCTATGCCCCTCATACGATGACAATGACCCCATTCAAGAGTGGTTACTGCATGCTTTGATGAGCATGAAAACAATTTAAACCATTGCCATGGCCGTCTCAGTCACCAGATCTCAACCCAATTGAACACTTATGGGAGATTCTGTTGCATTGTCTGAGACTGCGTTTTCCACCACCATCAAAAAAACACCAAATTGGCCTCCTGGGTGGCGCAGTGGTTAAGGGCGCTGTACTGCAGCGCCCGCTGTGCCACCAGAGACTCTGGGTTCGTGCCCAGGCTCTGTCGCAACCGGGAGGTCCGTGGGGTGACGCAAAATTGGCCATAGCATCGTCCGGGTTATGGAGGGTTTGGCCGGTAGGGATATCCTTGTCTCATTGCACACCAGCGACTCCTGTGGCGGGCTGGGCGCAGTGCACGCTAGCACGCCAGGTGTGCACGCCAGGTGCAGGGTGTTTCCTCTGACACATTGGTGTGGCTGGCTTCCGGATTGGATGCTTGCTGCGTTAAGAAGCAGTGCGGCTTGGTTGGGTTGTGTATCGGAGGACGCATGACTTTCAATCTTCGTCTCTCCCGAGCCCGTACGGGAGTTGTAGCGATGAGACAAGATAGTAGCTACTAAAACAATTGGATTCCACGAAATTGGGGAGAAAAAGGGGTAAAATAAAAAACTCCAAATTATAGATTTTTTTTGGTGTGGAAGAATGGTGTTGCATCCCTCCAATAGAGATTTCCAGACACTTGTAGAATCTATGCCAAGGTGCACTGAAGTTGTTTTGGCTCGTGTTGGCCCAACGCCCTATTAAGACACTTTATGTTGATGTTTCCTTTATTTTGGCAGATAAAATAGTTTAGAGTTTAAATGCTAGATGTAATCTGATCGACCCTTTTCGGTTATGCACCTTTTAAAGGCATTGTTAGCTCATTCCCAGAGACAGCATTCACGGAGACACGTTCATGGTAAATGCTGTGTATGTCAGCTCAATCGGAAATGACCTTTAAATGTCTGTCAATCGCGCTATAATGCGGATCTTCCACGTTCCAGATAGAGAGACACTTTTCTACTCCATTCGTAAATTGGTCAGATGCAGTCAGATTGGGATCTTGGAGGTGTTGTGATGCTGCTGTTGTGACGGCATGGCCTGTTTCGAGACCGTGTGTGTGTGTGTGTGTGTGTGTGTGTGTGTGTGTGTGTGTGTGTGTGTGTGTGTGTGTGTGTGTGTGTGTGTGTGTGTGTGTGTGTGTGTGTGTGTGTGTGTGTGTGTGTTTACGTAAGACATTCTACAGCCTGTTGGATTTTGCACATGAAACGTATCTATGGAGATATTGTTTTTATCATCATCACCCGCACAAAGCATTGATGTAGCACACATACTGCACAGTACCCCTCCTGTCTCAGCCTCCAGTATTTATGCTGCAGTAGTGTATGTGTCGGGGGGCTAGGGTCAGTCTGTTATATCTGGAGTACGTCTTATCCGGTGTCCTGTGTGAATTTAAGTATGCTCTCTCTAATTCTCTCTTTCTTTCTCTCTCTCGGAGGACCTGAGCCCTAGGACCATGCCTCAGGACTACCTGGCATGATGACTCCTTGCTGTCCCCAGTCCACCTGGCCGTGCTGCTGCTCCAGTTTCAACTGTTCTGCCTGCGGCTATGGAACCCTGACCTGTTCACCGGACGTGCTACCTGTCCCAGACCTCAACTCTTTAGAGACAGCAGGAGCGGTAGAGATGCTCTTAATGATCAGCTATGAAAAGCCAACTACGTTTACTCCTGAGGTGCTGACTTGCTGCACCCTTGACAACTACTGTGATTATTATTATTTGACCCTGCTGGTTATTTATGAACATTTGAACATCTTGGCCATGTTCTGTTATAATCTCCATCCGGCACAGCCAGAAGAGGATTGGCCACCCCTCATAGCCTGGTTCCTCTCTAGGTTTCTTCCTAGGTTTTGGCCTTTCTAGGGAGTTTTTCCTAGCCACCGGGCTTCTACACCTGCATTGCTTGCTGTTTGGGGTTTTAGGCTGGGTTTCTGTATAGCACTTTGAGATATCAGCTGATGTAAGAAGGGCTATATAAATACATTTGATTTGATTTGATTTGATACTTTAGTTTGGCCACCCTGATGGAGAGCTCATCCATTAGGCTAATTATGTGTACTGAGATGTAGTGCTACTCTACACGACACACCAATACCCTGCAACCAGAGGAGGCTGGGAGGAGCTATGGGATGACGGGCTCATTGTAATGGCTGGAGTGGAGTAATAAATGGAACGGTATCAAACACATTAAACATATGGAAAGCACATGTTTGACTTCGTTCCACATATTCCATTCTAGTCATTACAAAGAGCCTGCCCTCCTGTAGCTCCTCCCACCAGCCTCCTCTGCCTGGAACAGATACTGCACTGGTTGCATGTAATCAACCAACACCGCGTCCCTCAAGTGGCTGCACAATTCAGGGCATTCAAATCCACTAAGTGGCCCCTGAGTAGAAACAGCTAATTGCTGTATGTGCTAGTTTTGGTGGGCACAGTTAAACAGCTGTGGTGGCCATTGTTTTCACATAGCCATGTTTTGTTGCCATGGCAGGGGAGGCATGGTAACACAAGATTAGGTCCAGACCCATATATTTTCAATAGGATCTTGGCGCCGTTGTGCTAAAATTTAACAATGCTTTCAACCTCCTATTGCTCATAATGCCGCATCCTCAACTTTCAGGTCATGTGTATAATACTATGATTTCCCTGGAGTGTTCTGATGAAGGGCAAAACACCAAGATTTGAATAAAATAACACATTTTTAATGGTGAGAGACCATTGTGACTATTCTTTTTCAAGTATGATTTCTCAACAGAAGGTTTCAACATAGCAAAACGCAGGAGAAAGCAGTAACTCTCCCCATAAATCTAATTTGTTGGTCTTGTGTTGGTCGTGTGCACGGAAACAGCCATCATAATAGATCATAATGATGAATTCTATCTATAAGCATAGAGTACAACAGCAGATATGAATAGAAAATGAATTTGCAGCAACACTGGGTTCACAATATGCCACAATACTTAAATCATGCAGGGAATAGTGCATCTGAATGTTTGCGTAACAGTGATGATTATATGGGCCAGCGCTGCCAAGCTCTGCTCTGAGCACTACGCACGCCTCCTTGACCTCCTCCGCTGAGCACAGTGTGTAAACTGTGGGCGACTCTGTGGCTGCTGCCTCGCGTGGCTAACTACTAACAGGGTTCTAGCTCTGCCTCTGCTGCCCAGGGAGGACTGTGTGTGTGTGGAAAGTAAGTGGGTGGAATGAGAGGTCTGAGAGTCCAGCAGGGGTCACAGTAGGTCAAACAGGTCTCGTGGAGCTTCTGGTTGTCCAGTTTTACTACTGGTAAAGTCACAGAGACAACACATGTCTGGATGAACCCATGTTTCTTAATGAAAGCTTTGGTGGCATTGGAGCTGATACCCTTTCAGACCTCTCAGTCTCTACTCTGGACTGAACTAAGAACTGATAGAAGTGAGAGAAGCCACAGAAGCAGAGAAGACCGAACAGCAGTTGTTTACGGGCATCAATGACATCTCTGCACTATGTGGTCTTCACTGGTTTAGGCAGCCAATGGGAACAAAGAGAGAAAGGGAGGGGTGGTGGTGGCTGGGGGGTTGTAGAGTGATGGCGCCATTTGGCTGTCCATAAATTGTGAAATAGAAAGGCTGTCAGGGGTTGGATAGGCTCTCTTGGGTTCTTTGCTCTTGGCTTACATATCGTCCCTGTGTGTGCCTAGAGTGCTTGGCTCCTGTAGTGGGACAGCTCCTCCATGAGAATAAACAGAGACGCTCCCCCTTAGAGCTGACTCAGCCATCTACTGTATCATTGCCTCATCTTCACTTCTGACCAAACTGTTTGGATCTTGTGTAAGCCTTTGAAGGTACAGCTATAATGTCTAACCCTAACTCTAGCCCTGGGTTCATGTCCACACCCTAGCTCAACACTAACCCTAACCCTAGCTTAATGTCCACACCGCGTCAAAACCCTAGCACTAGCCATAACTTTAACCCTAACCCCAAGCCTAACCCTAAAACTAACACTAACCAAATCAAATCTAAGTACACAGATTTGTAGATGCTATCACAGGTGTTTCTAGCTTCAACAAGTGCAGTAATATCTAGCAATACAATAAACACATAATAAAAATTAAGAAATTAAGAAATATCAGAATGTCAGAGTCCAGAATATAAATATATATATATTGGTGTGTATAGACAGTATGGACACTATATGAATAGAAAAAGTATGTACAGCAGTAGTTATATAGGATGAGCTAAGACTAAAATACAGTATATACATATGAAGTGGGTAAAACAGTATGTAACATTATTAAAGTGACCGGTGTTCAATGACTCTATGTACATAGTGCAGCAGTCTCTAAGGTGCAGAGTAGAGTACCGGGTGGTGGCAGGCTAGTAACAGGGACTAAGGTTCAGGGCAGGGTACTGGGCGGGGCCCGGCTAGTCGTGACTGTTTAACAGTCTGATGGCATAGAGATAGAAGCTGTTTATCCATCTCTCATCTCGCTTAGATGCACCTGTACTGTCTCCGCCTTCTAGATGGTAGCGGAGTAAACAGGCCATGGCTCGGGGGGCCAAGCCTAAATTCTTCAGCCTCCTGAGATTGAAGAGGCGCTGTTGCACCTTCTTCACCACACTGTCTGTGTGAAGGGACCATTTTCAGGTCATCAGTGATGTGCAAGCAGAGGAACTCTATGCTTTTGACCCTCTCCACTGCGGCCTGTTGATCTGGATGGGGGGGTGCGCTCTCTGCTGTCTCCTGTAGTCCATGATCAACTCCTTAGTTTTGTTGACATTGGAGGAGAGTTTTTTTACTGGCACCAATCCGCCAGAGCTCTCACCTCCTCCCTCCTGTAGGCTGTCTCATTGTTGTTGGTAATCAGGCCTACCACTGTTGTGTCATCAGCAAACTTGATGATTGAGTTGGAGATGTGTGTGGCCACACAGTCATGGGTGAACAGGGACTACAGGAAGGGGCTGAGCACACACCCCTGAGGAGCCACACACCCGAGTTGAGGATCAGCATGGCGGAGGTGTTGTTGCATATCTTCCCCACTTGGGGTCAGCCCGTCAGGAAGTCCAGGACCCAGTTGCACAGAGAAGGGTTCAGACCCAGGACCCTGAGCTTAGTAAGGAGCTAGGAGGGCACTGTGGTGTTGAAGGCTGAGCTGTAGTCGATGAACAGCATTCTTACATAGGTATTTCTCTTGTACAGTTGGGATGTGGCAATGTGCAGTGTAATGGGTACAGCACTTTGATATATAAGCTAATGTAAGAAGGGCTATATAAATACATTTGATTTGAATGGTGATTGCGATGTCCCTGTATCTGGACCCTAGCACTAACCCCAGCTGGTGTTTATAACCTCGTTATTCTTATTCTTATTGTGTTACTTTTTCATTATTGCTTTTTATTTTAGGCTAGTTGGTAAATATTTTCGTAACTCTTCTTGAACTGCACTGTTGGGAAAGGGATTGTAAGTAAGCATTTTACCGTATAGTCTACACTTGTTGTATTTGGCGCATGTGACAAATAAAGCTTGATTTGATTTGATGCAACCAGTGCTCTCGATGGTGCAGCTGTAAAAACCTTTGAGGAGCTGAGGACCCATGACAAATCTTTTCAGTCTCCGGAGGGGGAATAGGTTTTGTCTTGCCCTCTTCACAACTGTCTTGGTGTGCTTAGACCATGTTAGTTTGTTGGTGATGTGGACACCAATGAACTTGAAGCTCTCAACCTGCTCCACTACAGTCCTGTCGATGAGAATGGGGGCGTGCTCCGTCCTCCTTTTCCTGTAGTCCACAATCAACTCCTTTGTCTTGATCACCTTGAGGGAGAGGTTGTTGTCCTGGCACCACATGGCCAGGTCTCTGATCTCCTCCCTATAGGCTGTCTCATCGTTGTTGGTGATCAGGCCTACCACTGTTGTGTCATCGGCAAACTTAATGATGGTGTTGGAGTCGTGCCTGGCCGTGCAGTCATGAGTGAATAGAGGGAGTACAGGAGGGGACTGAGCACGCACCCCTGAGGGGCCCTCGTGTTGAGGATCAGCGTGGTGGATGTGTTGGTACCTACCCTTACCACCTGGGGCAGCTCGTCAGGAAGTCCAGGATCCAATTAGAGAGGGAGGTGTTTAGTCTCAGGGTCCTTAGCTTAGTGATGAGCTTTGAGGGCACTATGGTGTTGATCGCTGAGCTGTAGTCAATGAATAGCATTCTCACATAGGTGTTCCTTGTATCCAGGTGGGAAAGGGCAGTGTGGAGAGTAATAGAGATGGCATCATCTGTGGATCTGTTAGGGCGGTATGCAAATTGGAGTGGGTCTAGGGTTTCTGGGATGATGGTGTTGATGTGAGCCATGACCAGCCTTTCAAAGCACTTCATGGCTACAGACGTGAGTGCTAGGGGTTGGTAGTCATTTAGGCAGGTTACTTTAGTGTTCTTCATGTCTTCCTGAGCTTCCCTCTTGATTTCATCCCATTTTTTGCATGATGGGGTCGCAAGAATTTTCTGATATCAAAATGTAGTGGTAGGAACCCCTGACCTAACCCTAGCCTTAACCTTAACCCCAGTACAATCTTAGACTGCAAATCAAACCCACATACAACACAGCATAACTCTTGATGAATAATAATACATACCCCACTCTGTTCTCCTGGAATGTCAACAATACGTTCACTCTGATGAGAAAACATACGAGCGTAATGCAACAGTGAAAGTCTTAGTCTACTGCTCTAGAAGTCAGCAGTCATAAAAGTGAGCATTTGATTCCTATTAACAGTAGTGCTGGATGGAAAAACACATTTGACAAGGCTGGTGCCACTGAGAGAGCCTGAGCGTCTCCACATTATCTTGTGTCTCCCCTCTCCCTGTTCTCCTAGCTCCGCAAGCAGCTACATCATACGTTGGCATGGAGATGAAAAGTTTGGGGAGGTTTTGGACATAAAATGATTACCACATGAGGGTAATTACAGCATTAGAAAAATTACAGCCGTTTATAAAAGCCTGTTTCGATCAATAAATCAGGCCCAAATAAAAGTGTCAGCTCTTTTAACGCTAGACATTGTGGCGGTAAAAGTTATTTGTGAAAACACATTAAAAGCGTCTTGGTGCAGTAAAAGGGCATGGTGGATTGTGTGGCAGAATATAATATTTCAATGCATTCAACTCTCTAAAAAGACAGTATGACGTTTGTGAGAACCCAACAGAACAATGTAGTATTGTGGTATGGATGTGGCTGATGTCTTTCTTCTGGGGATGTTCTGTTCCGAGTCAGAAGGTGATACAGGATTGACCCCTACAGTATGAGAGCCGTGACCTTTGACCTTTGGCTCCACAAAAACAATGAGGTCACCCATAATCATTCTGAGGAGAGCTGGACAACTGTGAAAACAGCCCTTTCCCCGGCCCGGCCCCTTCAACACAACAACTGATACAAATACAGTAAAAGGGGCTAAAGAGGACACAATGAGATCATCTTACGGCTGCATCTGTCTCACTGCACACGCCCAGGAGCATGCCTGCTCTGTCTGTCAGACGTATGGCAGTTAAACCATCACTCAACTTACCCCCCTGGCCCCTGGCCCCTAACCCCCACCCCACTCTTTGCTCCACATCTCCGTCCCCTCTCTCAAAGTCTCTCTCTCCCTCTCTCTATTTCTATATAACCATCACCTGTTCCCCTCTCTCAAACACATCTCTCAAGCTTTAGCCACACAAACATGATGGTGACCGTTATGGCCACAGTCACTGAGACCTCGGGACCCAGAGGCTAACAGGGCGGCTATGGGATCAATCTGCCAGGAGAATGCCAACCTTGTCTGGGTCAGACTGGGACAGGACAGTTTCCTATGGGTGTGTTGGATCAGTGTGTAAGATGTTTAACCTGAGGTGACTTACTAGTAGTATGTATGCCTCCCATCCCCAATTCCCACCCTGACCCCTAAACATAGCCATGCTAGTGTAAAGGACGTCATGTTGCTTGCTTAGCGAGTACCACTTCCTCCTGATTCGGCTCACACGAGGCTCAAACCCAAGGACGTCTGCCTTGCTAGCACGTGATTACCCTCCTTAAGCGCCATGCAAAAAGCTAGAATATTCGGCGACACTTCAGGCTGAGGAGTAAGTTCCACACTCACTCCTCAATCTTACTCAACAGCAGCCGAAGAACTGAGTGACTAGGCACCACTGAAAAGTACATCCCACTGCTTGCTTATCGAGTCCCACTACCTTCTGACTGGGCTCACGCCGAGGCTCGAACCCAGGACCTTCGCCTTCAGTGCCTACCAGTCAGCACCAAGTTAAAAGCTAACACTTCAGGCTGAGAAGTATGTGTGAGACATCCATATGTGCTACACTAGCACAGTTGGGTCTGGGTTAACAACATCTAGGGTTTTGCAAAATTCCGTGAACCTTCAATAAATTCCCTGGTTTTCCTGATATCCCGGTTGCAGGATTCCCAGAATCAGGAGGGAATAAGCAGGAAATACGGATTATTGGAAAACCAGGGAATTTATTGAAGGTTCACGGAATTTTGCAACCCGAACAACACAGACACACACACACACACACACAGGCACAAGCACACACACGCACGCCCAACATATCCCACTCTCTCTTCGTTTCCCTTTCTGCTCCAGCTCAGCAAATCTCATTTGCACCATGCTGTTCCATATGCTGAAGAGATAATTACATAGCCTGACAAATCAGACAGCAAAGCAATCCAAATAAACACACTGCTTCTTCCCACACTCAATCAAGTGGTGGGTATCACTGGCTGAAGGCAGAGGAGGGTAATCATGGTTATGCAAGGCCAGAAACAAAACCAAAAACACAGAGGTGGTGTAACAGAGAAATAGAAAGAGCTGAGGAGGAGGAAGAGGAGGAAGAGATGGCGACCCGGATAAGAGATAAAGTATAAAGATAAGAAGAGAGAGAGAGAGAAGTGGGGTAGGAGAGAGACACAGAGAGACAAAAACAGGGAGAGCGAAATGGAGAGAGAGTGATAAAATTAAAGAGAAAAAGAGTGGGAAAGAGCGTGTGTGAGAGAGCGAGTTAGAGAAAGGGAGTGCAATAGAGAGAGAAGTGGAGAGAAAGAGAGAGAGAGACAGAGAGAGAGAGAGAGAGGGAGGGGTACCATTGTCACCCCACCTGTTTGTGGTGAGAGGATATCCGCTCTAGCTGTATTGTCTGGGCTCCTTTATGTGGTTTGGAACCCCCAGGATATGGGAACGCATTGGGATATCTTTACACACTTCCTGTACAGCACAAAGCAGCACTGCGTGGCTGCAGAGATCACCAGCTCGCCCCAGCCCTGGGACTGTGGATTTAAGTAAGCCGCAGAAACATGAGCCCGGACAGTATTTCATATCAAACATAATGATAATGTCCTTATCACACGCTTTATCTACCTTACTACCCCATTACAGTGAGTGTTAGTTACTGGCATGACATGACCTGCATTGTTCAACGCGCAGGCGTTGAAGGTGTTGAAAGTGGTGAGTTCTCTGAACATTGTATTAGATATAAAAACTATGTGATCAGTTTGGTAGTTGTATTTGTTCTACCTGCTCTGATAATGAATAATGACAACATCCCTATAACAGAGAACCTGGGCATCCTGAACTAGACCCAGCTAGCAATGAAGAATCAGCCCAGAAGCGGCCCTATTCGGGGTCCGGAACTGATTGAATCAGCCCGGAATCGGGTGTCGGACTCAGCCCGGAATCAAAATTAAGGACTGCCCAGAATCGACCCAAGTTCCTTCGGGCCGTTTCTGTCAACCGGAATTCTGCCGACTTGGCCAGCATCTTACCAGAATCCTCCCAGAAGGTGCCCAATGCAAATGTAAATAAATGTATACAAAATGTCCCGATTTATTAATTCTAAATATTGCTATTGTACATTTTATACATACAAACTATACCCATCCACAAAAAAAAAATGTTTTGTGGTGGGGGAAACACCATTCACCTGGTGACCATGTCAGCCCGCCACAGGAGTTGCTACAGTGCGATGGGACAAGAACATCCTGGCCGGCCAAACCCTCCCCTAACTCGGACGACGTTGTGACAATTGTACATCGCTTCATGGGTCTCCCGGGCGCGGCTGGCACGGGTCTTGAAACAGCATCTGTAGCGACACAGTTTGCACTGCAACGCAGTGTCTTAGACCTCTGCACCACTCGGGAGGCTCCATCCGCAAAGTTTTTGATGCTTATCAATTGGCTTGCACAAAGTATCAAAATACTACACAGGACTCGTAAAGAATTTGATTTAAATGCTAATTGTATTTTTTTAATCACAGAAACAATGAGAAAATATTTAAAAATAAATAATTAAATGTTAATTATATAAGGCAAACCGTGTAATCATCTGACAGAGAGTAGCCCCAAGCCTCAAGTAATACATTTGGGCCCGATAACTATCCCCGGAATCGGCCCAAGCCCCAAGTAATACATTTGGGCCAGATAACTCACACCGGAATCAGCCCAAGCTCAATCCCCGCATCCTAGCCATAAGTAATACTGCCGAAGGCGGCCCAGATTCGGGACACATGATGCCGGCCGAGTCTAACTCTCAGCCGAGTGCCCTGACTCTCAGCCGGAATCGGCCCAGATCCACCGTGCTAGCTGGGGAAGCTCTAGAACATTCACATCAGCCAATACAGATCTCAAACCACAACAGTCTAAGATGACTGATGTGTTTGTGTGGCTGAATAAAGACACTTGTTAGGTGCACAAAGGGAGTTGGTAGCTATTGTTGCTAAAGATGGCAGGCAGAATCACGTCACTCCTCCGTGGACAAAAGAGGAGTACATTCATATGGTATTGAGAAATATTTTCTGTGGACATCTCTGATTTTTCAGGTCTTTGTGAAGTAATCACAGCAGATTCAGTTCCTCAAGAAGCATTTTTGCAACAAATAGGTTTAAAGCTTCTGAAATGCTCCTATTTGGTGGTGGTTGATGGTTTGCTGCAAGTCAAAACATCTCAAACAAAGCAGTGTGGATCATTGGATTACAGATCTCTTTCTAAAATACAATTCCTGAGAGGCTTAGGAAATGTTACAAGGCCAAATGTGTATCTACATGGGAATAATACAGTATTTCCTGCTTGTCTGTAAGATGTGTGGAGAACATGACACATTCTAGGGTCTTTGCTTTGATATGTTGGATGAAATGACGCATGGCTCAGGAATTTTGGTTTGCAAGCGTGTCTGCGAGTGTCATTTCATGAATACTGAAGCAAAACATGTTTTAAATAGGTCACAACACAATCCACTCAATTATTTGACTTTTTGTTTAATCACCCCTAACTTGAGAGGATTATCAATAAAGGCGGGTTAAATTAGGGACATCCACAGATATCTGTAGGTAGTGTGTCCTTTAGTAGGTTTCTGTTTTCTGACCCCTAAAGGAACCTCCCCAGTTGCCTACATGTCTTTCTGGCACTAATTAATTCCAGTGCTAAACACAGTTGTCCTTGCCCGGACCGGCAAAAATGTCAATCATCCAAGACCATACTGACCCATATAGGCTATCGCATGTACACACACACACACGCACGCGCACACGCACACGCGCACGCACACGCACGCACGCACGCACACACGCACACGCACACGCACACACACGTATACATATACAGTACACACATGCCACGACACAGCCAACTGCCAACCCTTTTCTGCTCCAGAAGAGAATCCATAACATCTCAGTTCCCCCTGTCTGGCCCCCCTCCCTGTGACCGAGGAACAGGTGATCAGCCTCAAATAGGGGAGGGCAGGGAGGGGCTACTCATCACCCCAGGATAGAGAGTCTACTTGTGTCCCACAGCCACGGACATCTCCATTTAAGACAACTTTAAGAGCAGCTAAACAAACTCAGCCCCTCAGGTCAGTTAGGGCAAACAATTGTGTTTAGAGCATGTCCTACATACTGCCTCCCATTAGCCTTCGGAGTTCAAAGAGAGAGTCAGAGGGAGACACTCATCTTTACTGTTTTGTAGGGGCTGCTGGAGAAATAATCATTTCTTTTTTAGATTTTCAGAAAGGTACATTAGCATAAGTTATTCATTGTTACTAATTATTTTTTTTATTTTTTATTATTTCACCTTTATTTAGACAGGTAGGCAAGTTGAGAACAAGTTCTCATTTACAACCACGACCTGGCCAAGATAAAGCAAAGCAGTTCGACACATACAACAACACAGAGTTACACATGGGATAAACAAAACATACAGTCAATAATACAGTTGAAGAAAATCTATATACAGAGTGTGTGCAAATGAGGTAAGAAAAGGGAGGTAAGGCAATAAATAGGCCATGGTGGCAAAGTAATTACAATATACCAATTAGACACTAGAGTGTTTGATGTGCAGAAGATGAATGTGCAAGTAGAGATACAGGGGTGCAAAGGAGCAAGATAAATAAATAAATACAGTATGGGGATGAGGTAGTTGGATGGGCTATTTACAGATGGGCTATGTACAGGTGTAGTGATCTGTGAGCTGCTCAGACAGCTGGTGCTTAAAGCTAGTGAGGGAGGTAAGAGTCTCCAGCTTCAGTGATTTTTGCAATTTATTCCAGTCACTGGCAGCAGAGAACTGGAAGGAAAGGCGGCCAAAGGAGGAATTGGCTTTGGGGGTGACTAGAGAGATATACCTGCTGGAGCGCGTGTTACGGGTGGGTGCTGCTATTGTGACCAGTGAGCTGAGATAAGGCGGGGCCTTACCTATCAGAGACTTGTAGATGACCTGAAGCCAGTGGGTTTGGTGCTCAGTATGAAGCGAGGGCCAGCAAACGAGAGTGTACAGGTCGCAGTGGTGGGTAGTATATGGGGCTTTGGTGACAAAACGGATGGCACTGTGATAGACTGCATCCAATTTATTGAATAGGGTATTGGAGGCTGTTTGTAAATGATGTCGCCGAAGTCGAGGATCGGTAGGATGGTCAGTTTTACAAGGGTATGTTTGGCAGCATGAGTGAAGGAGGCTTTGTTGCGAAATAGGAAGCCAATTCTAGATTTACCTTTCATTGGAGATGTTTGATGTGAGTCTGGAAGGAGAGTTTACAGTCTACCCAGACACCTAGGTATTTGTAGTTGTCCACATATTCTAAGAAAGAACTGTCCAGAGTAGTGATAATGGACAGGCGGGCAGGTGCAGGCAGCGATCGGTTGAAGAGCATGCATGTAGTTTTACTTGTATTTAAGAGCAATTGGAGGCCACGGAAGGAGAGTTGTATGGCATTGAAGCTTGTCTGGAGGGTTGTTAACACAGGGTCCAAAGAAGGGCCAGAAGTATACAGAATGGTGTTGTCTGCGTAGAGGTGGATCAGAGACTCACCAGCAGCAAGAGCGACATCATTGATGTATACAGAGAAGAGAGTCGGTCCAAGAATTGAACCCTGTGGCACCCCCATAGAGACTGCCAGAGGCCCGGACAACAGGCCCTCCGATTTGACACATTGAACTCTATCAGAGAAATAGTTGGTGAACCAGGCGAGGCAATCATTTGAGAAACCAAGGCTATCGAGTCTGCCAATTAAGCACCATCCACAGGGTATGGCATGGCGCTACAAAATGGAGTGATAGCCTTCCTTTTTCAGGATTCCGTTTACCCTGTACAAATCTCCCACTTTACCACCACCAAAGCACCCCCAGACCATCACATTGCCTCCACCATGCTTGACAAATGGCGTCAAGAACTCCTCCAGCATCTTTTCCTTTTTTCTGCATCTCACGAATGTTCTTCTTTGTGGTCCGAACAGCTAAAACTTAGATTTGTCTGTCCATAACACTTTTTTCCAATCTTCCTCTTTCCAGTGTCTGTGTTCTTTTGCTCAGCTTAATCTTTTCTTTTTATTGGCCAGTCTGAGATACAGTGCCTTGCGAAAGTATTCGGCCCCCTTGAACTTTGCGACCTTTTGCCACATTTCAGGCTTCAAACATAAAGATATAAAACTGTATTTTTTTGTGAAGAATCAACAACAAGTGGGACACAATCATGAAGTGGAACGACATTTATTGGATATTTCAAACTTTTTTAACAAATCAAAAACTGAAAAATTGGGCGTGCAAAATTATTCAGCCCCTTTACTTTCAGTGCAGCAAACTCTCTCCAGAAGTTCAGTGAGGATCTCTGAATGATCCAATGTCACGGACCTCCTCACGGGAGGTCCGTGAGGGCGAAGAACAATTGGCCTAGCGTAGTTCGGGTTAGGGAGGGTTTGGCCGGAAGGGAAATCCTTGTCTCATCGCGCACCAGCCTCTCCCGTGGCGCAGTATGTTTCCTCCGACACATTGGTGCGGCTGGCTTCCGGGTTGGATGGCGCTGTGTTAAGAAGCTGTGCTGCTTGGTTGGGTTGTGTATCGGAGGACGCATGACTTTCAACCTTCGTCTCTCCTGAGCCCGTACGGGAGTTGTAGCGATGAGACAAGATAGTAGCTACTAAACAATTGGATACCACGAAATTGGGGAGAAAAAGGGGTAAAATAAAAAATAATAATAATAATTAAACCTAGTAATATCATCAACCATGTGTAGTTAACTAGTGATTATGTGAAGATTGATTTAATTGAAGATACGTTTAATTCTAGCTAGCAACTTACCTTGGTTCCTTGCTGCACTCACAGGTGGTCAGCCTGCCACGCAGTTTACTCGTGGAATGCAATGTAATCGCCCATGCCAATTAATCGGTCAACCTCTACTCTACATCTACTGGTACATCTTTGAGATCACCACTGTTATTTTCTCAAATTCATTAAGGACTATTGTGATGAGTCCAAATACCAAAGTTTGAGTGAATCTGAGTTTTAGTCCATGAGAAGAAGATATTTTAGGATTATTTTAAGCATTAGCGTTACATAGTCCAAAAAGTACATTGTTAATGGTTTCCTTATTTTGATGATATCAATGTTTGGTTCATCATGGTAATGTATTTGATGACCCTTAACATTTTCAAGTTGATAGGCCATTGAGTGGATTTACAAACGATTTAAATGGACACGAAAAATCTGATTTCCTGATTTATCAATAACTCAGCCATCTCTTACACCTACATACACAGTTTCAAGTCTCTAGGTCAAACCAGGTGAAGGATATGAGGGTTTAAGTGAGACTGCTAGAGCCCCACCTATAGGCGGCATTCTTGTTGACCAATTTACTCATGGTCTCTAGTTTCTGTGTGACAAATTAGAACAAATCTATGCTTGAGTAATTTGACCATGTAAAAAATAAATTATAATTAAGAGAATAACAATAGGTTTCAAAGATTCGGTGTGAACCCCTAATATACATTTGGTCACAAAAAAATACAAGTTAAATAGATTGTTCCATTAA